>NC_056748.1:842993422-843045922 GCF_019279795.1 Protopterus annectens | reverse complement strand
GGTGTGACTAGGATGGACAGGATTCAGCTTGCCAGGTAAGAGGAAAAGAGGAAGGCCTAAGATAAGGTTCATGTATGTGGTGAGAGAGGACATGCAGGCGGTTGGCGTGAAAGAGCAATATGCAGAGGACAGGAAGAAATGGAAACAGACGGTCCACTGTGGCGACCCCTAATGGGAACAGCCGAAAGAAGAAGAAGAAGATACAAGAAAACAATCAAATCACAATAATAACCAGAAATTACATTTAAAAAAATAATAGGCAAAATGGCATCTCATGAAAATGCAATGTCATTATGTATTAAATACAGAAAAATGGTTTCAACATATAATTTTATTGCTTTTTTTCTACTTATTTTAAATGAAAACCTCATTAATACATGTTATTTCAAGTTGTTTTTGAGATAAATTTTGAAAAATATTCATGGATATGTTTGGTTTTCTTATTATTATTTAGTTAGTTAGTTATCATGTTCTTTTTATTAAAAAAATAACCTGAACTGAAACAACTGAAAGAGAATTTTACAGACATAGAATTTCAAATAGAAAACATCTAACTAACAACATCTATAGAAAACAAAATATATTGTATACAAACTTATTTACAACAGTGCTGCAATAACACAATAGTAAGTTCATCAATGTAGTTATACAAGAATATCTAAAATTTCTGACCACCAATTTAATGAACAGGACAAGGATATTTTATTTGAAGTCATTTTATAGACTTGAATGTATCTGATGACCATCTCCTTAAATTCATCCCAGAATAGTTCTCTGTGCAACCAGTTTTGTGTAATATACAACTTGACCAACATAAAGATGGCTAGTCTTTTGAATGAATATTCTTGGGGGTTATGTAAATGATAACTTCTTTAGAGACATTTTTTCTTGATAATCTAATTGAGTTCACCTTTATTCAAGGCAATTCCATAAATTAAAAGAGTATTTACTTTTCCATAGCCCATGGATTAGATCACCATGCTAATTACGATAGGGCATTTAGGTGATATTTGGGGATAATAACTAGAAATTTTTATTGGGATCATATAGACATTGTTTAAATTCATAAACTGGGTATAAAACAATTTTTGAGAGAACTTTTCTCTTTTGTTTTAATAAACAGCTTTTTGAATATTTGATGATAAATCAGAATTAGTCAGTAAGAATAATAAATAAAGGATTTCTAGGCTTACATCTTATTATTAATTTATAAGCCTTAGAGAGTGGTTTATTCAATAAAAGGAAGTTTATTAATTAAACAAAATAAAAAGTAAAAACTTGCAGGGAGTAAATGCTCCAACTCCCAACACCAATCCAATAAATGTCACAAATGAAACCATAGGATAACGTAGCAAGGCAAGGCTGAAAAACTCAAAAATCATCCAAAACGGTATAAAAAATTATTTATTCCAAGACAGCAATGCAGGTAAGTGCTTTCACCCAGTAGGGCTTCATCAGACCATAAAAACTTAAAGACCAATAGACATATATATCTCCTCAAACTGATAAAAGGCGGGAACACAATAATTAATTGGCTTTTAAAGAAACAAACACAAAACATACATAATAAAAACAATACATACAATACTAAAAAATACAAAATATAAAAAAAAAATCAGATTTATCAAGTCCTTAGTCCTCGATCTCAAAATGAGTTTAAGAGGCACTTTGTCATTAAGCTCAGAGTATTGATCAGCCCTGAGTCTAACAATCCACCTAGTTTCCCAGGTCTCTGTATAATTCCTGATGTCACCTCCACAAGGGTTAGGATATATCACCTGTATCACCATGAACTTAAATCCATGGGTCTCCTCAGTGTCTAAAACATGCTTTGAAAGTGCATTAACTGTGAATTTGATCCTAATCTGATAGAGGTGTTCACGGATCCTATCCCTGAGCTTCTTATCTGTCTTGCCCACATAATACATCCTACAGGACACACAATACGCTAGATAGACTACATGTTCTGACATACAATTGGCAACTACTTGAAACAGAAACTTGTAATTAATCAATGGATGCACAAAAGTACTTCTAGTATCTATAAAGTCACAAAAACTACACTGATTGCAGGGAAATGAACCCATAATTCCATGATGCTCAGACTTAAGACTGATCCTGGGATGACACAATAGCCTCTTTAGATTGGGCTTATTTTTATATACAAAGTGTGGAATGTCCCCAACAATCTCCCTAATATCAGGGTCTACTGTCAGAACCTCCCAGTGTTTCCTAATGATGTCTTTAATGGATCCCACATCTTGAGTATAAAATAAGGGGACCCTAACCACATCTAACCTATCCAAGTCCCCTATTGTGCTACCAGTCTCCAACATATCAGCAAAGTGTAGAGCTGCTATGTCCCTTCTAAGCTCACTGAGTCCATCAATCCCACTTTCAATTTCTCCCATACTATAGGCTCTTGCAACAAATCTCTGACGTAGGTCATCCAACTCACTATTAAATCCAACGTCAGAGGGATTTGTAGCAAGACACCCTCATGGCTTGACCCTTAATCACATTCCTAAACACATAACCATGGTGCCTATAAAAACAACATAAGTCAATAAAATCATCCAACTTAAATAAAAAGTCATCCAACTTAAATAAAGGAGGAAAGAGATTTTTTTATTTAAGTTGGATGATTTTTTGACATATGTTGTTTTTTTATAGGCATTTTGTAGATTATTAGTTTTTTATCTGGAAAGGCATGCAGGAAGAATTAGTGTTGTTTTTTGTTCAGGTTAATAATTCTTTTGATTATTTGAAGTTTAGTTTTGAGTCTTCTCGTAATTGGATTTCGTTCTTAGATGTATATTTTGAGAGGTTGGCTAATGGAATGTTGAATACAAGTGTCTACAGGAAGTCATGCCACCGCAAAGCACTTTTACATAGACATAGTATGCACCCTGGTTATGTGTTTAGGAATGCCCTGGGCTTAATGACAAAGTGCCTCTTAAACCCATTTTGAGATCTTGAGGACTAAGGACTTGATAAATCTGCGTTTTTTTTAATATTTAGTATTTTTTAGTATTGTATGTATTGTTTATATTATGTATGTTTTTGTGTTTGTTTCTTTAAAAGCCAATTAATTGTGTTCTCGCCCTTTTATCAATTTGAGGAGATATAAATGTATATTGGTCTTTAAGTTTTTATAGTCTGATGAAGCCCTACTGGGTGAAAGCACTTACCTGCATTGCTGTCTTATAATTAGTTTTTTATACCGTTTTGGATGATTTTTCCGCCTTGCCTTGCTCCGTTATCCTGTGGTTTCGTTTGTGAAATTTATTAACTGGTTAAGAAGATTTATGTCAGGGGATTCAACATGAAAATTCCTACTGAACAGTAGACTATAAGGAAAAAAAATCAGAAACACTTTTATCTTTAATTAAAGGAAATGTGATAGGTTGTAAATAACTGGTCCGAGTAACTCAAAAGTGGAGTATAAATTTAGGGAATTGATAACATTTTGAAATAAGAATTTTATTATATATAAATCCATTAATTTTAAGACTATTTTTATCTTCTTTATTTAAAGAAGGAAGGGCTAATGCACTACACTCATAAATGTTGTATATGTTTTAACCATACTTGTATCCATGATGGGCATCAGGAAAATTGTTAAAGGAATAATTTATTTTTACTAGTCTAGTGGCATTAATAGCCGAACAATATTAGAAAAACTCAGGCCACCTTGGCTCTTTGGGGAATTAGTTTAGCATATGCCAATCATATAAATGTTGGTGTCCAAATAAAGCTATTTAAGGATGTAGTAATGTTATTGAAAAAAATATTAGGGGAGATATAGGAAGCTGAGAATAAATGAAATAAGATTCTAGGTAGAATATTCATTTTTATTAAAGCTGTTTAGGAAAGCAAGGAAAGTTTTAGGGTTTTCCATCTTAGAATGTCATTTACTCTACAGGTCCATGTTTTGGTATGTATTTGACTAAACTGCTTCCCAAGGTATTTTAGATAGGAACATTATTATCCTGCAGATGGAATTTATGATTCAAAGGAAATATCACAGATTTATGTTTAAATGATAGCTAAAATATTTTGAGTGTGTATGAACTGTGATAATTTTAGTTAAGTCAGATTTAACAGATGACAAATATTTACATCATCTGCAAAAGCAGTAAAAGGTAAAGAAACATTAAGGATTTTTTGTGTTGAGTAATAAGAGTTATGTAAAAGTGTCATAAACAACAGTTCAATATACAGGTTAGAAAGGCAATGGGAGACAGGGCAGCTTTGTCTACTACCATTCAAGATATGAATAGGGGGAGCTGTAATATTTTGGAGTTTGAGTAAAGGTTTTTATAGAGAGCTTGGATGCATTTGACAAATGGAGAGGGAAAATCAAATGGATACATTACTTTGAATAAAAAAATCAAATTAATACGGTCTTATGTTTAAAGAGCACCTATGACAAAGGCAAAGATAGTATGTTGTTTATTAAGTAAGATCTGTATTCTTTCTAAGGTAAGCATATGATCATGAGTTTGTCTTGATTTTATGAAACTAGACTGATAAGGGGGAAATAAGCGAAGGAATCACCTGTTTCATTCTAGCATTGATGAATATATTTTTAGATCGACATTTAGAACTGATACTGGTCGATAACTACAAGGGTCTTTAGGGTTGAGGTTAGATTTGGGTATAAGAACAGTTTTGGCTCCATTTAAATATAGGTCAGTAATGCTTTGTCACTTATAAGAAATTTTAATAAGATTTTAGATATTCATGATTCAAACTCTTTATAGAATTCAGAACTGAAACCATCTGAGCCAGGGGCTTTCCTGCTTTTTAAGATGTTTATGATATTAGTGAGGTCTAGATAAATAACTTACTTCTATAATGTTTAACTTCCTAAAATTGAAATGAATTATAGTTCTAAGCATTACTTTAAATCCTTATTTTCATCACAAGAATTATGGGCACTATATAGTTTAGAACGTATGTTAGTAAAACCAAAGTATTTGTTCCTTAGAGGCAAAATTCTGCCCTGTGTATTCTTTACTAGTTATGTGTGTGGAAGGGGGTATTATTTTTATTAATCCAACAAGAGTCTTTGAAGGGGGTTATGCCTACTCAGAGAATTTATACAGGAAGTTTCTTTCAAACCAAGATAACCAATTTAAATATAAAAGATTTATATCTCCCCTTAGTATCTACTCTGAGGTTTAAGTCCCTCACTGAACTTTATAGATTACCTAATCTCAAGATCTGAAAGATTTTGTTTTGGCTCTATCTTCCTGCAGAGATATATTTTCTGTAATAAGTTGCCTTTTTTATTAATAAACCTCTCAGTTGTGCTTTTAAAGCTGCCCACTGGATATCATAGGGAACAACTGTGCCTTTGGTAGAACTGTCAAAATCATTTAATACTAATAGTACTTCTTTTTTAAAATTAAGGGACCATCTGATGAAATTGTATTTATTTATTGAGCACCAGAATTAATTAGGACCACTCTATTCCTTGAGTGCTCAGACAACAAAATTAACATTCCATTTCAAAGAGAACATTTTTTTCAAAAAATTTACTTGAAATTAAAAAGAGGTCAAGCCGAGACCAAGATGTATGTCACTGCAAAAAACATGTGAATATATTACTAGGTAAATCATTTGCACCAGTTAAATGTAGACTAATTAGGTCAAAGTCTGAAATCAAATCTAGAATAGCTAAGGAGGCATTTACATTGTATGACAAACTGTGAAGATCTATCCTTCATCAAATAATTCACTGAATTCCAGTAGGATAACAATAATGGTTGTTAAATTTTCTGAAGTAAGTATCTTTAATATAAGATCATGTGAATTATAGAAGGGAGCATATAGATTTAGAAAAAAAGGATGGGTTTGTCATAATGTATATCACTACAAACAACATAGCACCACCCACCATACAAGTCTGATCCCCAATCTAGAATGTTATCTTTAAAAGAAGTCTTTATTAGAATTGCAGCTACTTTACAGTTACTGTCAGAACCTGTTTATATTTATTAGTTTCCATTGGAGAGAGGTCATATGCTTTTCTTGAATAAAACTAACAGAGGCTGTAGATTCAAATAGCAGGGGTAGAAACGACTTCCTCTTTTTGATATTCTGAATCATATTTAAATTCCATGATTCAATAACCCATACTGGATCTTAAAATCAAGTAAGATAGTAAGAATAGCCCATGGATTAAAAAAAAAAAACTCTGCAAACACTGGGTATAGTATGAAAAGAAAAAAAAAATGTTAGAATTGTTATTAGCATGAACACTTAGTTCTTAGTGAAAGGTTTTGCCCCCCTGCATAAAAGTAGATTTATTGTTTTTTTTTTTTTTTTTAACGCACTTTAACAAAAGCGCTTTTTTGCTGAAAACGCTTTCGTTAAAGTGTGTTCCGTGATTATGGATTCGGACTATTGAACTTTCGTTCAATAGACCTAGATCCAGATATATATATATATATATATACATACACACACACACACACACACACACACACAATATATATATATATATATATATATATATATATATATATATATATATATATATATATAGATCTACTTCAGTAGATTGAACTGTTACAAGTTCGAACCACATATGGCCGAGACAATATGTTCAAACTCGTAAAAGTTTGAACACTGAAATAAAAACACATAAAAAAACCACAAAACTAAACATGTATAGCTATGCCCCCTGCACCCCCCACACCCCCCCCCTTACTTCAATATACCAATTCCAAGATCGCACTGCATTGCAGAAATGGGAAATCTTCCCTTCCCGCTCTGTACGGAGATCTCCATTGAGTCTGATCAAACTTTTACAAGTTCGAACATATGGTCTCGGGCATATGTGGTTCGAACTTGTAAATGTTCGATCGACTGAAGGGGACCCATATATATATATATATATATATATATATATATATATATATATATATATATATATAGATATATACATATAGGTCTACTTTGAAACATCTAAAGTCCATAGCATCTAATTTCATAACATTGATGGCCAGAACATCTAAAACCCAAAGAATTTCATAACATCTGACACTACACATCACAAGAAAATAACATCCCCTCCACATATAACACCACCAAACTACCAAACACACTTTTTACTACATTTCTGCAGGGGGGCTTTATACAGTGGGGTTAGGAAATTAACTTTTTCCCACTGTAGAGCAATCTTGGAGTTGGTATATTTCCTTTATGGGGTGTGAGGGGGCGTAGTAATAATTTAGTGCAATGTGGCAAATTTGTATACCAGTCAGTCTGGCAGGTTTCTATCCAATAATTTAGTGTGGCAGAATTTTTATACTGAGTTGAGAGAGAGAATATGGCAAAACCTCGACATTTCCTGTACCAAACAGGAAGTCAGACATGTTGTCAATCACCAGGCACTGGAAGAACAGTCATAGTCAATAGGTTAGTAGTGGATTTCATTCTCCTTTGAATTGGAAAACATCCAGAAAATCTCACTCTGTGTCTTCCTGAGCTTTGATAAAGAATTTCCTTCCTTCATAACTAAAAAAAAAAAAAAAAAAAGTTTTGCAGGGTATTTCATTTGAAATTTGATCTTCCTTGTTAAAATAAATGAGCAGGAGGGTGAAAGCTTTTATGTTGCCTGTACAGTTTGTAAAGGTAGATCATGAGAGAAAAAAAGCTTGATATTGGACCATGTAAAGTTTTCTTCTGTCTGGCTACACGTAATATTCTTGTAACATCATGATCTTTTAGTATTTTACATATTTTTGTCTAGGTTGTGAGAGCTAGGAGATGCACATAGAGCTGTATGTGCATGCTCAATAGAGATGTTATTAGCAGTGTGATCATCCTCAAAGTAATAAAAATAGGGTTTAATGTCTGGGTAAGTGCAGCTTGCTCACATCACTCTGGAAGGCCTCTCATTATAATATTATTTCTTCTACTCCTTCTTCAAGATCGAATAACTTCTCATTTAGGGTTGTCATGTCTTTGGTAATTATTTTGGTAGTGTGCTGCAGGTTATTGATAATGTCTTCACAAGTTTCTATACATGCTCCTCATAAGTCCAATCTTTTAGAAATGTCTAGTAAGGTGGTGTCTACAGTTACCAGTTGGTCAGACAGCTGTCATATTGCAATTTGTTCTGGTTGCAAGTCATTTTTTTTAAGTCTTACAAATAGTCTGCTCAAGTTTAGGTTTTGTTGTCATGCTCCTTCACCATCTGTGTATATCTTTTGCATGTTATTTCCTTCTCTGTGGTATTTATTGTGAAGAGATTTTTGCTTTTGTTTATAGTTCCATTTGATCCTAATCAGAATTCATTCTTACATTACAGCACAAATTGTTAAAGTAGTGAGACTTTTGGATCTTTGCAATCGAACACAATTTTGATTTTTAGCTACGTGCAGGTAAGAATGAGCTCAGACTCCACAAATGGCTCATGGATTGTGTGACTCAAGTAAGTATCAAGGAAAAAGACTGTCAAAGCAGGAAAAAAAAATCCAGAGAAGGTATATGGAATCTCTGAAACAGATGTCTGTGTTTTGTATCAAAAGGCAAACTGCAAGATTATAAATGTGATTAAATTAGTAATAACAGTGACTGAACTGTGCACTCAAGCTGCCTACTCATCGGTGGTCATCTTATCCCCCCGATATGTTTAACTCCTTTGGATATCACCAATTTACTTCAGACAAATACATGAATTCTGTTGAAGTTTCATTAATTTGGAATTTATATAAAATGCAGGTGCCCGTTACATTGTTTAATGCTTCTTCCATTTATTATTATCCATTTCAGAATAATTCTGATAGCATTCCTAAAACTGTAATTCATGACCAATAGGATTCTAAAGTCAAAAATAGTAGTACCAACCGTTCTAAACCTTTAGGTTTCAAATAATCATGCAAAACAATAATGGCATTCCTCAAACAGTGCAATTATCCTAAAGGAAACACCAAAAAAAAATCCACTTTTTAAAAAAAAAATTACATAGGGTGTGTGCTTGTGGACCTGGGTGTGTGTAAGGGAAATATTTTTAGTAGGATTTAGACACAGCAAAACTAGCATTTGTATTGTGCTTTTTAGTGTGTGTGAAAAAATGTCGTTAAAGTTTCGGTAGCACTGTAGAGTAGGTGATACTAATAAACTTCTGTTGTACAACAGAAGCAAACCTGATCACAACTAATTCTGAATTCTGGAGCACTACCAATGTTTTAATTTACTTTGCATTTATTAACTGAGAAAGTCATAATAGGCACCACCAATGTTTTAATTTACTTTGCGGTTATTAACTGAGAAAGTCCAAAGCAGGCAGATCTTGTTTTCAGCAGAATCCGGCAGAGAAAGTCAGTAGATAACAAGTATAATATCTGAAAAATCACTGCGGCAACAGACACATGAGATAGATTATAGTATAAAAACAACATGATGAGTATTATAAAAATATGAAAACAGCAGTGGCAGAGTACATAAAGTGAAATCATCATTTGTCTATTTCAACAAGTTTAACATTATACATGGAATCTGACTTTTGGGTATTAAACTGAGATACATATGGATTTATTTAGAAGAGGATTTAGAATATTTACAATATTTTTAATTACCATTCTATTGTAATATGCATGCTGTTCTCTGGCAAATACTGATCTGCTGAAAAGATTCAAATATAACTGTGGAAATGTATAGCAAACAGGACAGGACCACCACGATAATCATCAAATAAAATACATTTATTGTTCTAGACACAAAGATGAGCGCTTTCGCGTGCCAACAAGCACGCTTCTTCAGATCTTACAAAAACAATTAATCTCATCATCTTATATACTCTCATCACATGCACATTAAAAAACATTAAAAACAATCATTCATTTAGACCCTATAATTCAATTTAATAAATCTTTAGTTGATTAGTTGTCTACTTAGAATATAGGCTTATAGCAGAACAATCTATTACATCATGACACGTATCAAAACACTATTTAGTAACTCTAAATCTGTGAATATAAAAAATATAAAATATATTATATCAAATGTACTACAAATAAACCATGAACATGGGGAAAAACATGACAAAGCCTTGGTAGGTATATATTAGAAATGTGAATCATGGATTATAAACTATTTCCTTGTGTCATAAAGGGGAAGTGTATATGAATATATGTATATATTTTCAAAACCTACTCAATTATATTAATTTATGTGTCCGTGCCTCTAATACTGGTTTAATACTCACAAAATAATTTAAACCCGGATGCATATGTGCACGCAATTTAAATATCCAACATAACTCTTTTCAGTTCTAAATAATTCATTTTATCACCTCCCCTTTTATTTTCGGTTACCAGTTGTAATACTCTGAACCTAAAATGATGATCTCTCTCTGTAGCTATTATGTTTTGCAAGTGCATTTTGTTGATTAGATTGTGTTATATCATATACATGGTTATATATCCTATCTTTTAGTCTCCTTGATGTCATGCCCACATCAAAACAAGGACAATAAGTACATGTTGCCAGATATATCAAGTTACTATCATCACATGTAGCATAAAACTTTGGTAAAAACTTATAATCCAGAACAGGATGACAAAACAATTGCATATCTGTTATTTCTTTACACATATTGTATCGACCACAAGGGAATGTACCAAAATCTAGCTCTTTCTTACATTCTTTCTTCTTAACATCAATATTACGATCTATACATAAAAGTCTCTTGAGATTCTTACAATTACTATAGCTAAATCTAGGAAATTCACCTACGATGTCCAATGTGGCAGAGTCCACTTTAAGAACATGCTAATTATTTTTAATTATTTTGACTATGTTTCTATTATCATTTGTATATCTGCTAGTAAAGACTATATTGGTATTCATATTGTATCTACTGTGGTAACTTACAGTCTTCTGTACCTTCCACTCCATCTTGTCAGTGTCCATAAAGACAGTTTCTTTTAATCTATCAAGCAAGGGTCTATTATATCCCCTTTCCAAAAATAGACTTTCCATATAATCTATCTGTTTATTGAGCTCTGTAGCATCTCTACAAATTCTCTTAAGTCTATAAAATTGACTCAACATTAGAAAAGACAAATCTAGGATGCATACTTCTGAAATGTAATAAAGCATTTTTCCAACATGGCTTTCAATATAGACCAGTGGATAGAAAACCTTGTACATCTTTTGAAATAACTATATCCAAAAAATCTATCTTCATAGTTGAATGCAGCATAGTAAATTTCAGAAAATCTGTCATGGATTCTAGATATCTAACAAAATCATGCAAGGTAGTAGTATCACCATCCCATATCAATAGGATATCATCCACAAACCATCTATATAGAAGCACATGTGAATAGTAGTTACTTTTAAACAAAAAAGTTGTCTCCCAAAAGTATACTACAAGATTCGCATAAGTATTTGTGCAATGGGTGCCCATAGCGACACCCCATTTTTGCAAATACAAATTGGCACTAAACATAAAAACATTATTGGATAAAAACAATATCCAGTAATGTACAAATTAACAGTTGTTCACTGTTATTAAATGTATTAGTTTCATTTAAAATATCTCTGATAGCTTCCATTCCGTATTCATTGGGTATAGAAGTGAACAAGCTCTTGACATCTAGGGTGACTAATAGGCATCCTGACGGTAATGACTGTTCAGAAAATTGATCCAAGTCATCTAATAACGGATAGGTATCCTTTAAAATAGTGGGAATATTCCTCACTAGAGGTCCTAGCTTAGATTCAAAATATGCAGGCATTGTCTCTGTTATCCATCCCCCTCCTGCCACAATAGGGCGCATTGGGGGGTGGAAAAACATTTTTATGAACTTTGGGTAGTCTTTTTATATACGGAATCAATGGAGACTCAACTAATAGGTATATAGTTCATAATCAATCTGTCTACACATTAGGAGATCATATAAATTATCATATACTTGTTTCACAATACTTTTATAACAATCATCATCAATATTTATGTACGTATTAATATCTTGTAACATCTCTAGCATTGCTTTATCATAATCCTTTGTATTAAGCAACACAATCCCCCCACCCTTATCTGCTGGTTTGATAGATATGTCAGCATTCTTCTGAAAAGAAGACAAAGATGCTTGTTCTTCTATATGTAAATTATAATAAGAACATCTACGTGTCTGTGTAGTAAAATAGTCATATAAATCTCTTTCACACATCTTTATAAAACATTCCACATGTGTCGGTATACTAAGAACAAAATAACTTTTACTTTTTAATCTATCAGCATTATATCAAACAGCACAAGTATCATTTTTAAACATTAATGTTAGCACAACAGTGTGCCCAAACATAGTCCATAAGGATACCACTCAAGTCACTACCTTGAGAGGGAATAAAGGACAAACCTTTGTTCAACAGTGATGCATTAGCTGGAGTTGATTCATAATCCAAAAAATTAAAAACTAAAGAATTCAGTTCCTTGTCCTGCGTCTGATTTCTGGATTCCCTCCTGAATACTTCCTTTTCTGACACCCTTGGTTGTTGGACCTTATTCTAGACGCTGTACGTATCTTTGTCAGGTAACATAAAAAACGTTCCATGCCCATTAGCGTGGTTTTTTGGCCTGGCTCCTGAGTTGTCACCACTCACATGGTCTAATAGGGCTTGCTGATTAGGTGGAGGAGTATCAGTAGTTATAGGGGCTGCTGATTCTAAGACTCCACTTGATGTATCGGATAGACAATCTTCACATATTATATCACTCGTTGAAGCATTCTTAAAGTGGCAGTATGATGGACTGAAAATCTGGAATCCTCACTTTCATCAGGAAAAACTAACTGGACAGATTGTGAAGCAACATGGGTTTGACTATCGTTGTTATTAATAGTCACAGTATTCTTAGACCAAACAAATACATGGCCTGAAATCAAATCTTTATAATCACGTTGCAACTTACAGTGTTTTGTCTGTTGCAGTTTATTGCTATACATAGAAATGTTCATATACATGCTATCCATTTTAGCTTCAAACATTTACCCTTTAAACCGCAAACATAGATCTTTGTTCATAGCCTCTACCTTTTTGGTCAATTCATTTTCTATTGAGGAAAAGTAACAGACAAGTAGTTTCATATAGCTGTTACCTAATTCTATGCTTAATTGTTGCCATCTTTTTAACAATTCAGGATGGCTATCACCATAAGTAGGCATACAGAGCACTCTCATTCCACGTTGAATTATATGAAAGTGCATACTGGCTTCCATATGCCTACGTTGCCATATCAATCTTTGCAGTTTATAAAGATCATTCTCTCAAGAGACTATTAAATTCATTCATATTGTCCATAGTACCTTCAGTGGGAGGCACCAATGAGTGCTCCAATTCCAAATTCAGAAGTGGATTATTTCGTTGTTCGAAAATGTTATGCCATTTCATATTTAAGTCCATTCTTGAAGGATTATAATCCAATTCCAATGACAAAGTGTCAGTCATGTGGCCACGATAATACCAAATGAAATAACAAGCAGTAAAAATAAACAAAAAGGTATATATAATGGCCCAAAGGTCCGAGTAGAGATGAAAAGCAACAATGTATAGCAAACGGGACAGGATCACTACGATAATCATAAAATAAAATAAATTTATTGTTCTAGACACAAAGATGAGCGCTTTTACGTGCCAACAAGCACACTTCTTCAGATCTTACAAAAACAATTAATCTCATCATCTTATAATCTCTCATCACATGCGCATTAAAAACCATTAAAAACAATCATTCAGTTAGACCCCATAATTCAATTTAATACATCTTTAGTTGATTAGTTGTCTACTTAGAAATTGCAGAACAATCTATTACATCATGACACATATCAAAACACTATTTAGTAACTCTAAATTTGTGAATATAAAAAAATATAAAATATATTATATCAAATGTACTACATATAAACCATGGACATGGGGAAAACCATGATGAAGCCTTGCTGGATATATATTAGAAATGTGAATCATAGTTTATAAATTGTTTCCTTACTTCATAAGAGGGGGGTGTATATGAATCTATATATTTTCAAAACCTACTCAATTATATTCATTTACGTGTTTGTGTTCTAATACTGGTTTGATACTCACAAAATAATTTAAACCCGGATGCATATGTGCACGCAATTTATTTATGCAAATAACGGTGGAAATGTTAATTGATATCCAAAAATAATGTACTACTGAAACTTCCATGTTAACTTTGTGTTCACTTTACAAAATACATTCAGCATGCACTTTTGATTTATTGTAGAAGTGTTTCCAGCCAGCATTCCACTTTCCTTTTCTAATAGCCCATAAAGTGATAAAGTATACCATGTCCTGTTTATTTTTCAAAAAAGGAGCATGTCATATTCTAGGTTACATACCATCATGCATTACCAACTGAAATTCAATGGCATAGCATGCTGAATCATAATGCAACCAATTTTATTATACATTTTGCAATACCTCAGGGGTAGAAAATATGCTAAGGAAAACTAAATTAAGGAAAGTGTCAAACTCAGGTGAAATCACTGCAGATATCATCAAGGTGTCGGGGCTTTATGGGAAAAAAGGCACTTGAAGGTACTCATCAAAGCATAAAGAAAGACATCTTGGATGACTGGAGAATATGTATTTTAGTGCCAGGGGTTAGGATGGTGGCCTAATGGTTAAGGTGTTTGGCTTACAAACACAAGGTGCAGGGTTTGAGTCTCACAAGGTATAACTGGCTAGGCTTAAAATGGCTCTCAAGGGCTATGAAGCTATGAACCTATGAATAAATGGGGATATTCACAACTGTGGGCAGTACAGACATATCAAAACTCATGTCACAATGCATGAGAGTGCTGGAGAGGGTGACTAATAAATGAATATGCAAAACAGTAGAAAGTAAGATGGAAGATGAACAGTTCAGAATGCAGTACCACCATCTTTATTGATCACAGTGAGATACACAGGGGAGAAGTTGTTAGGACTGATGAAAAAGACCAACTGGGCATACATATCAACCTGGAAACATCAAAAATCTGGACAAAGGCCCATGAAAAGTTGGTACAACTGGCCAAAAATTGAGGTGCTAAATTAACATAAAATTTGCATACATAATTATGTAACTCTGCCCACCGGTATGGACTTGTGGGATACCTGCATTCAAATACAAATTGAAAAACAGACAAAATAAACACAAAATATAACCAGAACAGTGTTTTACTTGAGCTATTCCAAAATTAGGATGACAAATTTCTGTGAAATAGAAATATCTAAATTTGCCCTAGTTTCCTTTTCAGATTGCAACAAATCCTACATATGCTAAGTCTCTTCCAGTTATTGCATACAACTATAAAAAAAAAGATTATGGAAGTGAATATCAAAAATGGTTATGTTATTTTATGAGTATAGATTTAAACAGTTGAAAGCAATGCCTGCTTTCATCATATGTATAGGGTAATATTTCTGAGTTGTTACAAGTCTTAGTAATAGGGGGCAACGGCATTTGGTTTGAGTACTACAAAATACAAATATCCTTTATACACCACTCGCCTCATGTTTAAGATATAAAAATGTGTGTAAACGTCACAACATCACCACTCCTATCCTGTCTTAGATTTACTTCATGAATCAGAGCTCCTGCCTTTACTTCTTTATTAAAAACATTCTTAAAAGATCAATCTGCATCTGACACGCTAGCTTGTCTCTACCTCTCACAATATCTTTGAAGTTTCGAGGAAAACACCTGTCCATTTCCTGTAAGGTCACATCAGAGCACTCATTATGTAAAAAGCAAAATAAAGATTTAGCTTATAGCCACATAAGCCTAGCCTGAAATGGACAAATGTATTCAATAATCATCTAGTCCACTACCTTTGCTGTACCCAGCTCAAACATTCAGCGCCACCAAGCTACTAGAACAAGTCCTACACATGAATTTTTCTGAAGGATATGAAGCCTGAAACTCAAATATCTGTCATTATTTAGTGACTTGCAGTCACAATTATTTGTCAGAAAACCAAAAATTTTATAAGGAACAGACCAAAAATATAAGGCCAAAATCTGGACATTTTGTAGTAATCTGGACAATTTAGACACGCTGTGATGTTTTGCTGCAAAGTATTCCCATTAACCGCAGAGACACTAACTTCCCACTAGAGGAACGCATTGCACTAAGCTTAAAATCTTTTCTGCTCAGCCAGCTGTGATAAAACTTTTTTTTTTTTTTTTTTTTTTTTTTTAACTCTTTCTTTGTGTCTTACAAGTGCAACACTGAGGTTTATGGTGAGCAGTTATCCTGTACCCATGACATTCTAAACTTGCAGTGTTCGACTACATAATACTTTTACAGGAGTACAATTAATTATGAGAATGGCAAGACAGAAAGGAATTATAATATAGATTAGAACATGCAAGTTATGGTAATTTCAGTAAAAAAATAAGGTAAAGCAAACATGAACCCAATGTCTTGGCTTCTTTTTATAGTTTATGAATGCCATTGCTTAGAAATAGACAATGGCATGCAAACAAAATGTATTTTGTACATCACTGGTAAAACTGACTGTAGCAGTGATTTTGCAAGAGTGTTTCTCCAGTTACTATCTGACTTCCTGCATGGTATACTGACCAGTTGCTGGTGGCACTACAGTTGTAATCCCAGCCCAGCTCTGCACCACCAAGAAACCACTGCCAACCCAATCCTGTCCAGCAGCCTTCCCCCTAGAATGAGTTGCACTCACACAGCTACCGCAACCAGTAATGTCACCAACACCGAGCCACCTCAAGCCTGCAACTACCCTCAAGAAAGACATTGTGCTTAAAAACATTAATGAAAGTACAACAGCAAATTTTCACTTGCCAACAAGAACCAGAAATACTACTAAAACAACAACGCACAAGGACCAGTCTATGAAGATCAACTGGTCGCAGACTCGCAACTCAGTACAAAATAACTCCAAAGTTTAAACACACAAAAAACGGGGATTACCCAGAAGAATATACTATCTGTCCTCCATACATTGTCAGCCAACTTGACTTACCTCACAAGAACCATTGAGGAGTCAGGCACAGATCATGCATAACTACAACTACAGTAATTCTCTTGGGGTATGGATCAGTTTTATTTTTTGAAATCTCCCACCTAGTCTCCAAGAGTCCTGTAATTTTATAGAACAGCTGACATAATCACACTCACCCCTGCACATTGATGATGCTGCAGGATATGCTGGCAACGATGTGATGACATCAGCCATACTAAAATTGTAAATAAAATAAAAAAAACGAAATCAGAAATTAAAGGGGCCACTCAGAAATTCGTAGCATCCCCTTATTTTGCCCTCAAAACTGCTAAATTCTGAGCAATTTGTTACGGTTGAGAGGTATGCAACTGGGCATTCACAGACTTGGAGAAAGTATATATCAAGGTCACAAAACATTGAGGGCAATCCTGGAATAGTTTGAAGTCCCAAACACATTGGTTGAATTAATTCTAGTTACAGAATACGTCAGCAAATAGGGCAGAAGAGACAGATCAAAAAGCTGCTGCATGCAGATGATATGGCCCTACAAGCAGACTCTAAACAGAAATAAGAGATGAGATACCTTGCTAAAAAGATATAAGACCTAAACAATATGTCCTACATGCATCAACTTAAAGTGCTGTCATTATACTGTGTATCCCACAGACTGCTAAGGGATGACCTGTGTCTGGCATATGACGCATCCTCTAGCCCAGTATTAATGGACCTACTGCACATCTGCAAGTCAAATGGCTTGAGAGATATTTGGACAAGGGTTCAAAACCTTCTCTGCAAAATCAACAGAACAGTTTGGAGGGGCAGGTATATCTTACAGAGGATACACCTGTTCTGGAGCAAACTGCCCATCCATCTGAAACAAAGCTCATCCCTATCCACATTCAAGCACATTTTGGACCTGGGATGGGTAACAGTAAATTAACCCTAGGACTGCCCCCTGTAGTAATAGACAGAGGCAGCTCCTAAATGCTCTATGCTACATGCAGGGTCTCTCAAATTATCTAGTGTATGATCTCACTTACTCTTTCTAGGGGTAACATATAATTATTGACCACAGGATGGGTATGGCCAGTCTAATACTAAACTGGATAAGTTAATTCAAGCAGCAAGATGGAAATTGTCTAGGCTTAAATGGTTTGCCATTGAACCCAAAGAGAGCTAGAATGCAAAACTGAAAGCACATGGGATGAAAATGAGTACAGACAACACCTTAGCCATGGCAATAAATGACAGGAATCAGAAGCTTAAAACTAAAAGAGAAGAGAAACAGTGGAACAGGTGAACAGCATCAATTAACATGGAGGTGTGACTGAGAGGGGAAGTCTGGATATGTGGGGCAAAGCAATAACTAGAAGAGGTGTAGCTGAGTGATACAAAGCATCAGGGGTAATGTGTGGCAGAAGAATACTAAAGAAGTCATTGTAACAGTAAAGAAATGGAAAAGTAAGGTGTACAAAACAGTGCTGTGACTAGTGCAGAAACCTTGGCAGTGAAGGCAAAGCATTTGAGCAAGCTTGAGGTGATGGAACTTAAGTGCCTGGCATGGATAATGGGATGCATACTGTGGGATAGATGAACAAATCAACTCCAAAGTAGAAGGCAAAGTAGTCCCAGTGACATACAAGGTCAAGGGGAACAGACTATGGGGGTTCGGTCATAAGATGACAATTTGGTAAAGCAGATTTGGGAGAGAAAGGAAGAAAGCAAAAAAGAAATGAAAATGTTGAGCCCAGAAATAGAGGGATTGTATAAGAGAAAATCTGAGACATGCAGGCACTGCTTTACAGAAGCTCTGCGTATAAAGGAGGGTTGACAGCTGATGTCACACCCCAAACACATGTAAAAATGAGGATAAAGGGGAGATGACATATTCCAACTTGTAAAATGCATTTTTCTAACATATTGTAAAACTGAACTCAAACACTGGCCAGATGAAGAGAAGAGAGGATTCACTAGAGAAGACACTGATGCTTGGAAAGATCAAAGGCAAAAGAGGGTAAAACAAAAAAAAAAGGCTAAAGCAAATGACATTACTGAAGTAATATGAATTTGCAAGAACTTAGAGGAGTGGTTCTTGGCAGACAAGCCTGGTGCACTAAAGTGCCTGTGTTTATGACTGCACATTTTGCTTTATTAAGTGTGTTGCAAAAAGCAGCTGTTTTAATGTTGAACACTAGCAGACCTACAATACATACATGTGGCAAGTCAAAATCAAGAGAAAAATAAGGCTTTTAAGTTATTTTTTTAACAAGATATACTGATTGTTCAATTTTAAATTATGTTTAAATATTTCCCATCTATAAATTCTAAAGTTACTTGAGCAATAAATATATAACATGGCGCATTTTACAATATTGATCCAGGCTTCAGTTAATGAAAATTATACTTTTTCATCTTCTACGCTCCAAGTCATCCATTAGTCAATTGAATACCTTTGAAAAAGTAATATTTTTCAACAGTGAAGACATCCACACTTTTTTTTCCTTAGATTGACACAGTTCCATCATGTTTCATTTTGTAAAGTAACAGTTTAATGGAAAGATTTTCAACTTTTTGTACACTGCATTGGTATGTATACCTATCTTAGCTGCCACATTAGAAAAAAATTGTAAACTGCTGCTCTTAGCATATCATTTCATTCTGAATGCCAATGGAGCTCATTGCTAGTGAAACCTGTTTGTAATGATCTTTTTTCAGACATTCATAAAAGCATATTAAAATGAATGCATGCCATCCCCCAACAAATTAATATTGACACATTGAAGGTTCTTCTAAATATCATATTATTTTTACCAGTGGATTATATTATGTAAATAGTTTCTCTAGACTAGACAAAGCAGGATATAGAAGCAAAGCATGAAGAATGGTTAAACATTGTGTCTTCATAGCTGAAAACAGCTTGCTGAATAAAACCATGAATAAACATTAGGGTACAATATTGTCAGAATACCAAAAATGGTAATTAGAAGCTGACCTTAAGAATGACTTTTCAGGAGCACACCATTACCTTTTTGAATTATTCCATGTTTATAAAATGAACCTGTATACATTTATGTACAATTGAGTTGTCTCTCTCCTTCTTTATAAATATATGCTAATCTAGAAATGCGTACATTTGTGCACGCATTTCCAAAATTTCTTACACAACAGCTGATTTACAGTACAAACCACATTTTTTGTTCAAGTTTAGTAAACAGTTTATTACAGAAGGAGAAGTTAAGAATTGAGTGCACACATTGAAAGGAAAAGTTTCACAGCAACAAACATGTTAGAAATTAACATTTTACAAGTTGGAAAATGGAATACATTTATACTAACTTATGTAATTCTTTATTTTTCTAATAATAAGCTGTTGTTTTGGTGATGTTTCTCTATGCTTGTGGCAGGCTAAATCATTGTTTAAAGCAGTGAACCTTGAATGAACCACAAAAACAAACTATGATCTGATTTCTAAGGTGGCCAACAGTAGACTTTATTGAACTGAGACACATTTAGCAAACACAAAATCTTTCATTCCAACAGGAATTAGTGTTTAGTGGTCCTTATCAAGCTAATGAGCATATAATGAGTAAATAAGATTCCTTCATCCATCATCCATTTTCATTACCTACTTATCCACCTCAGTGTCACAGTGAGCTACAGCTTGTCCCAGCAAGCATGCATAAGGCAAGATGTCAGTCCTGTATGAAAAAAAAAAAAAAAAAAAAATAGCCTCTCCCCCTCTTGACACATTGCTGCCTGTAGAGATAACCTTTAAATACTGGCCTAATTAGCTCATTTTTAGAGTCTAGAATAAATACATGTCAGCATTATTTCATATCAAGCTTTGTTATTCAAATGATACAGTTAAAACAGTTTACATTAGATAAAGCTACTTCTTTGCATTTTGCTGTTTGAAAAGTGGCCACTTTTTTTCTAAACTCTTAGAAACGTAGGCAGACAGTACTCCTGAGGTATGTCAGAATAGGCCCATGGAAGTCGCTGTTCACCCCAAATATCAAGTGGAATAAATGAATAAATGTAAGATATACATGCATCAAAATGCATGTATGTCTACCTCACAATGAAATGTTTACTTTCACAGTTCTCCACTGTGTTTTATATGCAATGATTTTAAACTTGATGAAGTAGAGAAAGGTTGCTAGCAGTATATTTGTGCTATTTATTTTTTTAATAATGTCCTTCAATGCATTATTCTTGAGCTGAGTTCTTTTTAGTTTGCATTCAGGATAGCAAACAAAATCAATGCAATATAGGGTATATGTTATCATGTGTAAATAAGGTGACATATTTGATCTCTCATAGATATACTGTACTTATGTTAATTCCTGGTCTCAGTATGCTATGCAGATGTTCAGATTGATGGATTATATTTCATGAGGATAAAAACAAAGGCTGGTAAACAAGCACAATGCATAATTGTGATATCCAGACTTAAAAAGTGACCAAAACTGATTTGTACATTAATTACATTTGATATGTATGTATGTTCTACTAAAAGTCAATCATTAATATATGATTCAGTGTCTGTCTTTTGCCAGAATAATTATATATTTTCACTAAAGACATTGACAGCTGAATCTCAATGTATGTGCATTCTTTTCAGTAAATATTCACATTTCTAAACATTTGCTGCTGGAATCCAAAATAAATCACACCCATTGAAATATGTCATGTCCATGTTTGAAGCAAAACTGCTGAACAAAATCACAGGAAACTAAGCCTCTGTAGCTGGTAAAGAGGGATGAAGCCTTGCCATAGTGAATCATGTTTGATTAGTGGTTTGGGTGCTTCATTTTGCAGGTAGAGAGGAAGGATTTGCCATCCTGAAGAGGAGAAGAGGGATGGTGGTATCAGCTGGCTTGTTATACTGCTCTGTTGACACAAGATGGTAACATGTTAGAATACAAGAAACTGGTGTGGAAAGGACATGAACATAATCACCCGGGTCTATTTTATATATTCGAACTTTCAAAACTTCGAATACCATATGTTGGAAAACATATGGTCGAAGTTTGAAAGACCGAATATATAATAAAAAAAAAGAAAGAAAAACATACCTTAATGGTGCAAGCAGGAGGGCAAGCCCCCTGCACCTCCCACACACCCCCTACTTAAATATACCAACTCCGAGACCACACTTCAGTGCAGAAAAGAGAAATTCTCCCATTCTGCACCGCATGGCACTGTTAAATTCAACATTCGAACTCGTGAAATGTCAATCATATGGTGTCGACCATATGAGGTTCGACATTTCAAGCGTTCGTTGTTCTGACAGGAACCGATCACCCAAGGTGGTGATGGCAGCCTTTCTGCTGCAGAGTAGCTGACATAGAAAGAAAAATGGGCATATGGGGTCCTTGTAATAAACCAAGGGTTTGTGTTACCATCAGGGGAGAGAGTTAGACTTTTTTATAGTTAAATGGCCTTCTAGCTGGAATGCTGTTGAGGACAGAAGCAGCCAAATGTCTGTCTATATAATGCCCCCCCCCCAATGTATAATACTCAGCTCATTGGTTCTTGGGGCTTCTAGGCTTCTAACCACTGGAGAATGAATGGGTTGGGAGGGTGGCCTAATGGTTAAGGTGTTTGCTTTACAAATACAAGATGCAGGGTTTGAATCTCACAAGGGATAATTGGCTAGGCTTAAAATGGCTCGCAAGGGCAGTTAGCTTAGTACTAATCTATGAATCTATGAAAATGCATTGAGGGCTGGAAGACATTGTGGGGGATATAAAATAAAAGAATCAACAGGAAATCGCAAACTTCCATATATATATATATATATATATATATATATATATATATATATATGTATATATACATATATTTCTGATAGTGTACATTATTTGTTATCTTACAAACAGTGAAAAGAATATACATGTAGTTTAATGGTTTGATAAGGACTCTTGGAAAAATATATACCTTATTACATAAAAGCGACAACTTAGCAAAGGAAAATTGTTTTGTCTCTCATTATGCACCCAGCCATCTTCATGTGACACTGTTAATTTGTAAAGAAATCCTTCACAGCAGTGAAAATCTTAAATGTTCTCCCTATGCAAACACTATGTTACACAGGATATATATAGATATATATTATGGTGCTTTGGAGTACTGTTAATATAATTTCCCAGCCCTCCCCTATTCTACTAAAGTAATGCATAAACATGTTTTTGTACACACAGCTTCAAAGCTCATTTCAGCATACCTCAAGAAGACCTTTTTAATAGACAAGTAACCTACCCTGACTAATACTAAGAAGACACTGATTTGACAACCTCCAATGCACAGATAAAAAATAAACTAAGTCAGTTATTTTTTTTTTTTTTTTTTTTTTTGCTTTTCACAGTAATTATCACTATTTTGTTAATTCAAATTACTTGTCACTTAGAATATTATTTTAGTATAAATACATGGCTTGAGTCAGCTGACTGCAGTCTAAACTAAAATGTATTATGTATACGCGCCATACCATTTTCAAGTTGTTTGCCCTTTTATCCTCGACCATTCTTACATCTGTACATCCACCATTTTGACAGATTTGCTGCATTTACTGATGACAGCAGCCATGTATCACACTGTGCAACGCCAGTCAGTTCTGTCCTCTAGCACTCAGTAATGTGTACTCTGCCTTATGGTTTTCTACTTCACAGAATCTGTTTTTCACTTTCTGCTTGTGCTGAGTTTGTGGCATTTGCTATGTACTAAATTTCAAGCACACTGTGAAAAACATTTATACTTCTCCTCTTAGGTGACAAAATGTCTATTCTGAGCAAAAAAACAAGACAATACTGCTGTAAATTGTGCTAGTCTCCCTGCAAAGAACATCCACGGTTTATCACAGTGTAATGTAACATAACATGACATAGCATGGTATGTTACATAATTTTCCAGACAACAGAATGTAAATCAATTTTAAGTCCAAGCTAAGTCATACCTTCAGCAGCTATCGTAACTCAATCTCATAAATCCAAGCTTAATTTTATACCGATACAACATATCCATGTAAAAATGTAATAAAAAAAAAACAGGCCTTTTAGATAGTGTAACCAAACATATTTCTGTGACAAGAGATTGAGGGCCAGATTCAATAAAGCCTACCCCAAGTGTACACTAAGTGTACTCAGTAAAATTCTTATCACATTTTTTGTGCTTTCTAGTCACTCAAAGATTACACTAAGTGTACATGTAGTCTACAATTTTGTGGTAAACTTTATGAATCCCTGTCATTATTTAAAGCTGCAAGAATATCAGTAGGAAAAGTAAAATTAGGAGGAAGAAGGTGTGAGTTATGTCTGCATTGTTTGTTCCCTCAGAACAGTGTACACTTAGTCTAGGTGTTATTAAATCCTGGGGTTAATCTCATAAGTACAGGCTATGTCGTGAAAGTAATGTTTATTTGTCATACAGAGATCTTGCACATATTTAGAAAATATCCCAGTCTTTTGTCATTTAACTGAGACCAGGACTGCCATGGACAGGAACGTAGTCTGCAGAATCATTTAAGTGCCAATACTCTTTAATCAAGTTAGGCATTGCAGTTATGAAAAAAATTGTATCAGCTCACCTTTCATGTAGACACAAACAAAAATGGATAGATTTGCTTATGTAATACATTAATTATTATATATGGTCTTCTGTTTTCTATCGCAGTATCTAAAAAACAATGCAAGGATCCAGGGGTTGTAGAACCAAAACACCAAGAAGATAAACCCCCAAACTGGTCTAAGAACTACATAAAAGAAGAAAGCTGTTAAAAAAAACACCTCCATAATGAACCCAAGTATTCAATTTCTTGACCACTGTAAACTGTTAATCCAATGCTGAAGTCTACAGATAAAATGGGAACATATCTGTTTTTAATCCTCCACACAATCCAACAATTGAGTCTTAAAACTAGATCAATTTCAGAACGGTGTCATATGGGATAAAGAGGGTCTAGAACAGACGTCTGGGATGGGCCAGCCCCCAGTTACGGTACTCCCCTTCTCCTTGGACCAGTTTGGGGTTTCTACTTGCTACTTCAGCATCTCCTGACTTTCCTGTGCTTTGCTGTACAGATACAAATAGCATGTCAAATGAATAGAGGAGATTAGCTACCTTTCAAGTTTCGATTCCCTCTTAGAAAACATGCAGACGTATTGCACACTTGCTAAGTGTTGCTTCAGATCTTACCATATTTATCTAGAAAGCCAGAATTGCCCAGAAGAAACTTCAATCCTACATCCATTTTGAAATATAGGACTCCAGGAAATATAATTCCATTTTCTGTAGTTTCTGAGAAAGGAAGTCAATACAAAGCATATCTAAATGTAACACAGTTATAATGATTCAGGCCTCCTTTCTTAAAAGTGATTCACTACTTATCTCTGAATAAGCGGCTACCCATTCCAAAATATGATACAGTAATACAAGAAACATGTTAGATCTAAATATTCCCAAACTTCTCAAACATTTGTGAAAGCTAGCATTTCAAGATAAAATGTATCAATGTTTTCCAGTATATTCATCCTTCAGATAAGACTTTAAACCTGGGTCCCATCTGCTTATGTTGGTGGTAGCTTAGGTGGATCCTACAGCCCCAGTTGAAAAGAGTAGTGGAAGTTCCCCAATGCCCTGGCCTAATTTCCCTTTGAAATATAAATACCATCTCAGGTCTCCCTTGAAAAAGGTTACTACAGTAGTCATTTGAAATGTCAGCACCTGCTAGCATGAGTCCAAAAATGCAGAGATTGAATAGCTGAAATAAACAGGTTTACATATACTATAGCTGAGAAGGCCATTTCTTAGAATATTCCCTTTTCTCTGAGGTATGGCATCCTCAGAGTGGGTATATATCAGTTTGTGGGGTATGGTCAGCTTGACAATCCCCCACACACACACAGAGGGATGCAAGGACGCTTACCCCCAGAAAAGAAAAGAAGTCCAAAGGTGAAGAGCAATGTTTAAGATTCACACTTGTCCTTGATTTTTCAATTTTTTTTTGTTTCCATTCTGTTGGTGCTCAATGTTGCAAGTGCTGACATTTCAATAAGGAGTCAGCTACTAATCTAGTGAGACTAACCTGATCAAGAAAGGATAAATCAATAAAATATACAAGATTTTCGTTGAATATAAAGAGGAATTGGATGATGGGTAATATAACTATTTTTCAAACTGAAATGTTATTTTAAGGTCGATATTGAAGACTTCATAAATTCCGTTTTGGAAAGCTTTTACTTGAAAATATATACACAGAGCTTGTTTATTTTCACATTTCTGTCAGGCATGTAGAAAAAGATTCCTAAACAACTTGATGGAGATGTAAGGTAAAAGTCAAAGCTGACTAAAAACACAGTGTATATGTGTGTGCACACTTAAAAACTTTTTTGCTTATGCAAGCCTGATGCTTGTACAAATTTTCCCCCGTTCCTTTTTTGCTTGAAGGATGATCATTTCTTACTTTTACAGCTTACACTAGCAATTGCTAGAAACGTTATTACAAGAAACTGAAAATGAAGTACTCCTCCTCAATTCTCAGAGCGCCTGTAACTTCTGAATGTAGTAACTGAGAAAGAAAGTGAAATAATGAAAATGAGATGAAACCCTGAATAACTTTTACATTTTGGCCTGAAGTTATACAAAGTTCTGTTATAAGCACTTGAGTCCCAAATGCTCAAAACCCACTGTCTCGAAGCTAGGAACTCAGTTGGCGCATAGCTCATGTTAGTTGCCGCTCACACTTGAATATGAGTTCAGACAAGCAGATGGTGCAGCTTACCAGAAGACATTATTTGAGTTTGAGCAAGGTAAGTGCAGCAGCCATGGGGAAGTGAGCAGGAAGGGAGTTTTAGGGTTGGGGTTTGAGTTTTGGGTTTAGGGAGCAATCTGGGATCTTAAGGTAAGGGAACAAGGACTCAGGTCGGGAACTGGCTGGAAGTTTTAGGGTTAGAGTTAGGGTTCTGGTAGAGCCATACAACATAGAGGGTCAGGTGTTGGGAAGACCACATTGAAACAGGAGATAGGCTAGTGGTAGGTCAAACACCTGCCTTTTCATGCAAGTGGCACGAAGCAAGTCTGTCACAATCTACGAGCACTTGTCATAGATCCACTGTACTGCGGTTGGAGAAATACAACCAAAGAGGCAATGTTAACTGTTAATTCTTATATTGCAGAGGAAATATCAACTATTTTCAAATATGCAATAGAAAAGCATTTCGTAAGTCTATAATTTAGTTGCAAGCACTCAGTGTATGTATGTAGTGTGTATAGTTGTTAGTCTATATATGTCACTAATTAATAGAAATGTTTGGTTGTATTACTTGGTGCTATTTATTATATGATTATTGTCATGTTATTAGATTGTGAATGTGACATTATTTGTACTGTATGCTTAACCAATAAGCAATTTACATAAAAATATGATGCATAATATTCAGTATAATTGAAAATGTGCCAATGCATAAAATGCTGCAATACCAATAAGCAAATAAGGGAAAGCTCACAACAGAAATTAATCCCGCCTTCTCAAAAATACAACATAATCCAGTTATAAAGACATGTGCTGGCAATACTGAAAAATTACTCTGTAGTAGGAGGTAAGGTTGTTATCATAGAGTGACAACAGCATATTCTGAAATGGACAGTCACACTCACAAACATTATGTGTATGTGTGTACACACATTCAGAGATCACTATTTCAGTTTTATAATAGTCACAGAAACATCATATGACTACTAGCTTTTCAGCATGCATTTATTTATAAGGGGAGGTGAACAAAAATATGTTCTTTACAAACAACTGAAAACAGAAAACAAATGAAATGCATTTCTTAAAGAGTACATTCTACTTCGTTGAAAACACTGGTTCAGAATGGCTTCTTTCCCATGTCTTTTATTCACCGGCACACATTTCACTTTAGCACCTTCACAGCACAAGGAGTAACAACTCCACAGGTAAGGAAAACGAATAGCAACTTCCTATAGAATAAAGGCAAACTCCAAAGGTACAACAACCTTCATTCATCTTACCTTTGCAGGATAGAAGCTGTACTCTTCCCAAGATGTCTTCTTACAAAGTTGTTGGGCAGCCCCAGAAATCCTTCTAGGTTTAGAAGGAAATGCAACTGACAAAGATTACTGAGCTCATAAAATACATCTAGTTAAACCTACATATCACTTCATGTTCTCTGCTTGTAAACGTTTTTATCTGCTGTCAATAATACACCTTTTAGTGTACATGTGTTCAGTTGGGGCTCCTCCCCAGTGTTCAACATCTGTCAAAGCAGCTATTTGCATTACAATATATTTATATTAGATGCAGTCAGACATCCAGGTGGAATAAGAATGGGTCTGTTCGGCTATTATTTTATTTATATTCTGTTGACCATTTACATAACACCACACCTATGGCCTATTTCCAGGGGAGAGCAGAGGTGATACTTATACTGATGTTGACTGTGGGAAGGATTTTGGTGCTGCACCAGCATGGTAGAAGCCAACATGGTTCAGAGTAATCTTCACCAGGCAGTAATCTGACAGCCTTGTGGATCAGTGCATTTAACAGTCACAGCGGTTGCAGTTTTGATTGATAGAAGATTGGATAGCAGAGTACACAGATAATGCAGATGGTCAAAGATGTACTGGAAAATGCTAGTGCCTTTTTTAATGAGTTATGCAGTAGAAAAGTGCTTTCCTTGGAAAGAAAATAACCAAAGGGAGATTCTGGTTGAGAAACAAGTTATTTTGGATGTAATTATTGGAAATATAGTACCTATGAATGTGCAAAGTAAGTGTGTGTGTGTGTGTGTGTGTGTGTGTGTGTGTGTGTGTGTGTGTGTGTGAGACCCAGAAGGGGCAAGATATTCAGTAGATCAGTAAAGACACTGTTAAAGCAGAACTATATTTCTCTTATGTTGCAGTCGTTGCTGAATGTAAAAAGAAAGTGCAGTGGTGTAAGAAGCTAAAACAGAGACCAGCTGCAGTAAACAAGTAAATGATACTAAAACAGGTTGTACACATGGGTTTTAATCCATTAATACCTCAGAGTTATGTGATACTGTTCTCCTTAGCCAGCCTATACAGATCCTTATACCCACTTTATGTTCTGACAAATCAAGTTAAAAATTATAACCAAAATAATAAAAATGTCTTGTCAACCATAACTGCTATTAACAAGTCTTTTTTTATGGTGACAATAGAGCAGTGATAGCCTTTAAGTCATTCCTGTAATATATCATAATACTCACAAACCCAGAATTATTTTTATTGTAAAGTTTCTCAGGTGGCTTTTCATATACTAGGCATAATATTGTCAGATCATTTTTGTTCAGCCAGACTTGAGTTTTCACGACAGCAATAAAATTCATTTTTGAGATATTTAGAAATATGAAACATTACACTTATCTGAAATTACTATAAGGCAAAGAGGGATCAAAACCTGACTGCACCTCAGATGACCAGAGGTCAAATGGTACCCAGAATACTGAAAGAACAGGGAGGGAATATTGAAAATGAACATCAAATGTCTCACCCACCCCAGCAGATTGGTGGTTTCCTACTGCCATATGTGCTCCTGTGTGAGGGGAGGCGCATTTGATGTACAAGTGCCATTACTGAGAAGAGTTGGACTTAACTCTCAAGTTAATGATAGTAGCCCTTGTGATGCATGTGTGTGTGTGTGTGTGTGTGTGTGTGTGTGTGTGTGTGTGTGTGTGTGTGTGTGTGTGTGTGTGTGTGTGTATATGTGTGTGTGCTTGCATCCTAAGAAGGTGGAAGTGGTCCCTGTACTGATGCAGGTGCTGCCAGTAGCCACCAGGGGCAGGGTTAGAAATTAAATCAAAACACTCTCATAGCCTTTACTCTTCATGAGAGAGAACTACAACTAGGGAGTGGTGTTGTGTAGCTGAGGACAATAGGTGTCCATTCTAAAACATGGATGGCTCCAGTACAGGACGGGTAAAGCTATACACTTAGGCCATTTGGATGAGACTGACCCTCTATAGCAGCTGAACATATGAATGGCCATCAGGGGCAGAAACTCCTCCATGGTTGTCTATATGAAACAGTTTCCTCCAGCTGACATTCAATGAGATATATATATATATATATATATATATATATATATATATATATATATATATATATATCCCTGCCACTATGAAGGCATATGTTCAAGACCTACAGAAGGAGGATTTCATAATCAGCAAACCCAATGGGGAAAAACATACTGAAAAAAATATGCTAATTTATATACTTAATTTAATAAGACCGAGTTTATTTCTCTCAAGATATACAGCTTATATTGCAAATATCAATAAATATTTCCTTCAGCATTATTCTGGGGTTTTTCCTGATGGCATGCACTAGATTGTACATTACTTGTCTTTGGAAATCATAGGAGAATACTAGGCTAATGTCCCTAAATGCCTTTTTTAAGCCTAGCCATGCTTTACTGAAATATTAGAATCGGTCACATAAGTTTAATGGGGGATATATAAACTTGGACATGAGTTGTCCAGCATTTACAAGCTTCCTGTCTCTAATAGAGAAATAGGTACCAGACCATGGGTAAATTTGTGATTCCTCATCCACTGATACAAGTTTTGCTTGAATAAGTGCAGGGAAGAACTGGATGGGAGCCTGTTCCTGAGAATGGACAGCCTCTGAGACATACACCTCTCCCTCCAGCATGTCCTATTTATGTTGCTAAGTTTAGGTGCCTGGATCAGGTGTTTTTGATGTTATTTCTTTTTCAGATGTGCAACAGATCCATTAGGATTGGTTTTGAGGATGCTTTTTAGGCCAAGCATAGGTTGCCTCTCAGCAGCATGTAGGAGAGAGTACAAGGACAGTGATTTGAGGTGGTCTGTGTCGGACATGTTTTCTATACCAGGTATTCCTTTTGTTAGGATCCTCTGTGCCTGGTCAGGTATATGCAGAAGGGTGCACTGTACTCACGGTTTGGTCTTTTGCGGGTACAACAGAGCACTAGTATCTTTGCACCTGAATGCCACACCCCTACTTATAAGTTGTGTAACATGATTTTCTTACTGTAGACCCAGAGGTGAAAGCCCAAGTAACTCTCTAATGTGTTTCCAAATCTCTGTCTACTTGGTCTACTCTTAGAGGTGTATTACTGATGTTGTAAGTTGCAGAGGTGGCCATCTTACCCACAACTATTATAATGCCCATCTTAGAGTTGGGTTTAAGACTGTGACTGTGGCACCAGTTATTAGTCCGTGTCCGTCACCCTTGGAGGAAGTTTGTGTCTTGGGGGAATTAACAACTGCACCTAATTTACAACTGTCTGAGAATTTGGTCAGCCAAAGTCCTTTGATATTAGTCTTGACTTCAGAGAGGAGCAAGCCCAACACCAAGCCCTGAGAGACTCCAATAGGGACTGGCCTTATTGTGGAGGTAGAAAACCCTCTCTTAACTTCTTGGATCTTATCAGTTAGCTATCCAGTGGGTGACATAGGGGTTTATAACTAATTCGGTGAACTACAATGCCAGTGTGGAATTGCGATGAATGTTTTTTCCAGGTTTAGGTAAACATTATCCACCATTTTGCCCTCATCCATTTCTTTGGTGAGCTTCTTGAAGTAGCCCTCCAGCTTGACTTGGCACAAACTTCCCTTGAAGAAAACAAACTGAGTTGTATGTAGTACCTGAAGGTTTCCTTTGTCATTATGACAAGTGACTTCCTTCTACTATGCCTAAATATTAGAAGTATATCCAACAAAGTCCATGAACTCCATGCCACCATAGACTTGTACTCCCCAGATATAGTCATCCTGGCTAAAACCTCACATTACCAGTGAGCAAATACTCCCTACAGGTTACGGCATACTAAGAGTAGACCGGCTAAACAAAAAAGGAGGTGGTGTAGCTATAATATTTAAACAGCATCTAAACATCCAGATCTTAAAATCATCAGCTCCACAAATAGGCAATGAAGAAATAATATATACCAACCTCAAAATTAACCAAAACAAAACCATCAACATAATTGGATGCTACTTCCCACCTGGCAAAAACATCCCTCCCCTAGAAAACCTCCTCAGCTGGTCTACCCACCATCTCCCCCAAGAAACTATCATATTAGGTGATTTCAATATTGACTGGCAATCCTGTTCTGGCAACAATCCAACCCATCATGTACACCAGTCTGCCCTAGACTCCTCACAACACAGCCCCAAACAATCCTGGTCCTCCATAAACTCCATCCTCCACCCAGGTAAAGTCAGTACCCCTCCTCCTAACATCCCTCACTCCTCAGAAAATATTGCTACCTCATTCAACACACACTTCACCCAAACCATACTATCACTAGCTAAACAACACAACCCCCCTCCCCCCCCAACCCACACCTTCAACTAGTAATTTCCCCACTGCCTTCTCTTTTTCTCCTGTATCTACCTCCAACATAAAAAAACTCTTAACTAAACTTAAACCCACCAAATTAGCAGCAGACAGCCTCCCAAGTGAATACCTACAAATCGCAGCTGATGCTCTGGCCTACCCAGTATCCATCTTGATTAACCGATCTCTGTCAGAAAGTTACGTTCCCACACTGTGGAAAGTATCACATATAATTCCCCTCCACAGAGGCGGACCCTCCGCAGAACTAACCAATTACCGCCCCATAGCTATTCTCTCTCCACTCTCCAAAATACTAGAGAGATGCATACACTCTCAGGTCTCAGACTACCTCCTTACAAACAACCTCCTTTCCAGTACTCAGCATGGTTTTCAACCAAACCATAGCACCACCACTGCCTTACTCTCCTTTACTAACACTATCCTTCAGCATAAAAACAATGGCAATCTCTCCTCTGCTATTTTCCTAGATCTATCTAAAGCATTTGACATGGTCCCACACAAACAACTTATCTCCGTCCTCAATAACCTATCCTTCTCACAATCGGTCACCAACTGGTTTCAGAGTTACTTGTCTGACCGCCAACAATCCATTGTATGGCAGAATGACATATCTCCTCAACTACCTGTCTCCATAGGGGTTCCCCAAGGATCCATCCTTGGACCCCCACTCTTCTCTGTTTACACCAATAATCTAGCCTCTGCCACCAAACATGGCACACTCATACAATACGCAGATGACTCGATCATCATCTGCTCAGCCCAGTCCCTACCAAAACTGCAAAAAGTCACACAGGAAGCCTTTTCCTCTGTTGAAACATGGTTATCCGATGCCCGATTAATACTCAACCCAAACAAAACTAAACTACTCATCTTCCATCTTCCAACCCACCAAACATACTCAAAACAACTCTCACTTTAACATCATGGCAAAAGACAACACCACTATATACCCAACTGAACACACCAAATTGCTAGGAGTGGAAATAGACAATAAACTAAAATTTGACATTCACATATCCATGACTATAAAAAAAGTCCACAAAAAACTAGGAGCGTTATACAGAAATAAGCAATTTCTCACCAAAGCAGCAAAGATTTCAATAGCAAATTCCCACCTTATCTCCACCATACTTTATGCCTCTCCAATATATACCAACCTAAGGCAATGTGATCTAAACAAGCTAGAGACCTGCTACAACAAAATCACCAAATTCGCCACAGGGGCATCCTACCATAGTCACCACTGTCTTTCACTTGCTGAACTGGGCTGGCTTGAATTCCCTCACCTCCTTCAGTGGTATCAACTCTCTCTTGCCCACAAACTAGTAAACCATCCACTAAATGTCCCATCCCTCCAGAATCTACTCCAACCCTATCGCACCACCAGACCACTAAGATCCAGCAGCAAAAATCACTTGCAGATCACTAAAGCCAATAACTCTGCTGGTGAAGCACTAGTCTCTTGCGCCATAGCCAAATTATGGAACTCACTCCCACCCACAATTACCTCCATACCATCATGCACCCACTTCAAAACTTTACTAAAAGTGCAACTAAAAACATGCTGGCTATGCCCTTGCAACTCCCACTCTAATATCATCCACCCCATCCAACCACTACCTTTCTTTCCACTCCACTAACTACCTTGATTATAGCAAGCTCAGATGCTCATAAGCCAGTACTTATTATACAGCACGAACTTCTTCTTCTTGTAACATTTGTTAATGTCTGGTATGCACTTCATAGGTAAAGATTCTAGTTGTCTACTGATGTACTATGTTCTTCATCTGTAAATATGTTGTAAGTAATTGCTATGTAAATTGTTAATCACTATGTAATCCAATGTAAATACTGTCTGTTTATTTTAACTGTGGAGCTTTTCTCCCCGGGCCTCTGCTGAAAATGGACCTACGTCCAGTCGGACACTCTCGGTCAACAAATTTAAATAAATAAATAAAAATAAATAAATAAATTATTTCTCATGTCCATGATAATTCTTTCCATGTCCTTGCAAATGAGACTAGTCAGGTTTATGGGTTGGTAGTTTCCTGGGTCCATGTGTGGTCTGCCCTTGTGTAGTGGGATAACAGCTGCAGTCCTTCATTCAACTTGACAAAAAGCCTGTTTGGAGGCTACAACTGAATAGTCCATCTAGAAGCTACAAGAAGTCATATTTCATGCTATTAAGGAGACATCCTGGAATATTGCCAATTCCCATTGATGCAGTATTTTTTGCATTAGAGATTCCCAGGTAATAGTTGGGGGTATTTCTAAAGAGGAATCAGGGGAGAAAGTGGGCTAAAACTGGAGATTGATTTATTGGCCAGGAGGTTTATGTCCTCAGGGTCAGTATAGGTGGCCCCATTTACAATTAGTTCGGCATATTACTCTGTATTGTCTTTGAGGTTTTGACATAATTGAAGAATGCCTTGTGGTTGTCCTTAGCCTGGGAAGCTACTTTTACCTAGGGTTTGGCTTTGGTTGACTTATCTAGTCTACTGAGTTGTTTATTTAGTTTGATATTAGTTACTTTGCTGGGTATTATTTTTTCCTACTTTTGGGCAGGTAGGCTTGCTTTTGTTATATTGTCTATTGACATTGTGATTCCACCAGAGAGGCTTGTTCTTAGATTTTGTTGTGAATTTATTTCTGGTAGGTACTCCAACCTCTATATGGCTATATACATAATTGTAGAGGGTTCTTGTGAATGACTCAGTGAAGGCAGAGATATTCCCCGCTTTTAATTTTTTTTTGGGGGAGGGGGTGCTTGAAATTTTTCCAGGATGTCACTTAGAAATAGGAAGTTTGTCTCAGAATAATTTCTGAAAGTTCCAGGGTTATATTTTTATTTCAAAGAAGAAAGCTTTATGCTCTGGTCCGACTAGAAAAATGCACTCGGGAAGGCACAATATTCCTCCATGCTACTAGGTCTAGGAAGTTAGTACCCCTAGTGGGCTTACCAACTACCTGGTCCAGGGTGTTTGTATTTACAAAATCCAGACATCTCTGGGCCAGCATGTTAGAGGTTGTGCACAACTCCCAATTTATAATGGGGTAGTTAAAGTCACCCATGAATATGGCGTTGGGCTGAATGGGGAGTGTCTCCAATATGTTTAACTATATTTTTGAGTTTCCTGGATCACAGAGGGGAACCTACAGCTTGCAAGTACATTATATCTAACTTTGCCTACAGTAATTTTTAGGTAGAGAAGCCCAAGCACATGGCACTGTTTGACCAGCTTTGAAGTGTGTTTGTTTTTGATGCGACTTGAGACGCCCCTACATCTTGTCCCTTCCTGTGCAACAGGAATGCATTATAGCCCTGCATTGCTGTGGCTTTAAATCATGTCTCAGTAACTGCACAGACATCTACATTCTGCAGGGTGAGGAGAGCTTGCAGGGAGTGGAGTTTGTTTAGAATCCTGGTACTAAGCAATAACACCTTCAGTTTTTCTTGGGTTGTTTTTTCTATGTCAGAATGTTTATCAGTTTGGCACTATGGGGTTGGACAAGGTTTTAGCCAATATTTGAAGGTCTAGAGGGGACAGGGGCAAAATATCCCTGACAACATGGTCTGTCAAATATATCCTCCCAGACTAACTATTGTACCCTTTTGAATGGCAAACAAACAAAATACAAAAACAAACTTAGAACTTGAACGGCGTATGAGAAACCAATAAAAAACAAACGGAGCCAGTAACAGTAGAAAAACAATTTACTCTTAGCGCTTTCGGTAAAACCAATGCTTCACCTTCTTTTTATTGGTTTCTCATACGCCGTTCAAACCCTTTTGAATGGCACCAAAAACTAAGTCAATTATTATAGTCAATACTATTCTGCTCATATTGGGGCATTTTTCTTGGAGAAAGTGGAATTGCTACTCAATGCTAGGCTTATACCAGCCTAGTATACAGTCTAAGAGCTCCATCATGTCTCTCTTCATATAGTTCAGAGGTACACATCTCGGGCTCTGGTAGTTTACACCACCATGGATTATGACTGAGGCATGCTGGCATTTGTGGTTAAATGACTAGAGTGGTTGTGATCTGGCAGATCCTGGCCCCAATAGGTAAGTGACAGTGACTCTAGTCAGTCTGGTGAGAGGGTCACAATGGAGTATCCTACAACCAAAACTTTAGGTAACGTGGTGGTTTACCTTATGGGCTTAGAATTTGAAATGCCATGAGATGTGGCTGTGTGTGTGTCGTGGTGGATGTTGTTTTGGTAGAGTGCTTTTGAGATAGCCGAGGCTACTCATTTTAAGTACAATTCCTGATAGGCCTTTGGATTTAGGAAGACTACATTCAACATATGTGGGTTTGGGTGTCTAGTCCGTACAATGTGTGGCATGTAGTGTGTATGTGTGCATGTTTCTGGCAACATGCTCGGTATTGTTTCTGTTGGTAAGTGAGAGCCTTGGCTCCAGTGACATTGTAAAACTCTCTTTGAAAGCACTAACTCCAAATACCACAGCCTTAGTTGCAATGCAAAACATCTAAGAGGAATACCTTCCTCACCCAAAGAATCTCCTACCCATTAAACACACTCCCCTAGCATGTCAAAAAATAAGTAGCAGATTGGCCTCCATCAAGTTTTTAACTTAAAAGTTTGATGACTACCCACAAAGTTACTCCTGGAGTTAGTACTATAGCCCTCATTCAGCAAGGTGACAAATCCACCCACAATACATTGAGTTTTATGGCTAGGGTCTGCATGGTTCACCCAAGATACAGTCCTATTAAGGAACTATGAACCAATGAGCCTATAAATCCCTGATAACCTGGGTTCTTAGCAGTCCCAGAAATAAAGGACACAACCTGGAATGGTATTATGGCGTGGCTGAGGCAAAATCATTCATCTCCTAATATTGGTGGTCCTGTCACTACAAGTGACACTGTCATGGAAAAACAAGAACATGGTTTGCATATGGGTTAGGAAATTATGCTCAGCTCTGCCAAACTGTAATGATGCACAGCAGGTATGAAAGCATGTATAAACATACTGGAAGGAGAAAGCATAGCAGGGCCCTTATGTTACAAGTGGGTACATCAGCCATCACAAAATAACTTATCCCAAAAAAAGGTTTAAAACCCTGATGGCTGCCTGGATGTTGGCATCCCATGATGTTGTTGAGACCAAGGGGGAGCGAATGGGATGGCTGATAATGACAAGGATGATGGCTGGCAGAGAGCATTCACATCCATAACATTATCTTATGTAAATGTGACTATATACTCTACTTCTATTACTTATATGTAAATGTGACTATATACTCTACTTCTATTACTTATATGCACACTTACATATCAACAGATTGATATAAATGTTTTGTCATTTTTAAGCAGATGCTCAGTCTTTGGTAAAGTAAAATACAACACTGAAGCACAGAACAGTTTATATAGTTGCAAGCTAAAGATCTACAGTTTAGAAAATTATATATTTCAGCTCACCAGATCTGAGTGAAAAGTATACCCCATATAGTAAAGGGGAGTAAAATACTGTATTTTATGTTAAGAGGGAATATAATAGGAGATATAGAAAGAGAGTAGTATAGAGAGATTAAAAAAAAGTTGAGTTACAGGTTAGCAAATAAGTAAAGTTGACTGAGTACTGAATGTGGAATAAGTATAGCAACTGCTAAAACAAGTCAAAGAGCTGGAAGTGTTCCAGAAGCGTAGTATCTAAATAATAACTGAATCACATCATGATCATTTTTTTCACATTAGTGTATTTTTCAGTAAACTGTGGGCAATCATATACAGTGTGTCTGTTTCTGCAATTCGGCTTACATTGTGACTAAAGAGAGTCCTTGGACCATCTCACCTTCCTGGTTAACAATTGTAGTAAGACTGAACTCTAAATACAAGATGTTTATTTCACTTCCTAGCACTTTTCTGTAGAAAGTGAATGCATTTTAATAGTACATGTTTGTGGTGGTTATATTGAAGTAATATTAATTGGATTACTATTATAAGAAGAAAAACAAACAAAATAAATCTTTGGGTAGTTATTGTCTGTGAGCATCATTAGCTTAATGCAGGTTTTCAAAGGCAGTGGAATGCATTCTGATCCCATGAAAGAAGTTGGCATGACTGACCTTGTCCAAAATTTATGTATTTATTTTACTATCACTAGCATGGTCTACACTGAAGATACAGAACTGTGATTATTTCTAGAGATGTGATTTTGGTGGAATTATTCACAGCTTCTGGGGTTTCACAATCTGATTCCAAAGAATAGCAACGTACCGACATGGACCATGGTCATGGTATGATGGTACCAGAAACAGAGTATTTCCTAATTATTTGTTTGCTGCACATACAGAGACTGAAAATTAAACCGCAGTTGTGTCTGAAGTAGGAACAAAGACCCGATATTAAGTTTGCTTGTCATAGTAAAGTAAAATATTTGTGCTACACATAAAATTTTTTTCACAGGCCGGGCAGTCATGGTGGTGAATGCTTGAAATAATAGAAACTAGTGCTGCTGGAAATAATGAGGACTCCCTGCCAAGTAACGACTCAGCTCCCAGCTGTCTGTATTCGCTCTGCATTTAATCATTCATAACCTGGCTGTCTGTATTTGCTCTGGCTTTATTCATTTGTAACTCAGCTGCCTACATTACTGCTATTCTTTTTATTTATTTTTTAATTTATTTGTCAGTGATAAGGCAGCCAGCATCTCTTTTTAGCGAGCAGTTTCATATTATGACTTCCATTTCATGTTTTTTTTCTTGGCTATAAGGTTAAATGGACCATCAATCTACAGATACTGGAGGAAGAAAGTTCACACCATTAAAATATCATATATATATATATATATATATATATATATATATATATATATATATATATATATATATATACATATATATAGATAGATAGATAGATACAGATATAGATGTATAGATATATAATCTTGTGCAGCTACAAGTGCATTAACAAAGCGGTGGTTGTTTACTTTTTGACATGGGTGCTTTCATTATTAAATTAAATAAGTGTAGCTCGTAGTCAGTGTATCACCCTCCAGATGGATAAGGAGCATTCTGTATGGGCATTATAGTAAAATTTACTGCTAAACAAAGCATCAGTTAGTAATTACAGACCATGTTTCAATAAACTAATCATAGTATTTCATATCCATTTATTTTTGAATCTTCACTGGTCATCATACTATGCATGACCACATTAAGTGTATGTGTGTGTGTGTGTGTGTGTGTGTGTGTGTGTGTGTGTGTGTGTGTGTATGTGTGTGTGTGTGTGTCTGCACATGTAAATGTGAGTCTGGTGAGATGGAAAGGCAACATTTTTATTACAAGTGCATAATATGACAGCTATAATTGTATATGGGAGGTTAAAGAACTGGAGGCAAACAGTGAGACGTCGTACGTACATTATACACACTGGCAAACTAGTGCCGATAAAACAAGCATGCAAAGCAATGTGCAATTCCATGCCTGGTTTGACACATCCGGGAACTTTCCATCATTTTTGAAATTGACAAAAATTTGTCTTCTCTGTATTTTCTTTCCTGGCTGCAAAATTAAGCAAACTGCATTCTTGGTAAGTTGGAAAATGTTATCTTAAGATGTATTTTACAATTCTGACAGACTAGAAATTATTGATGTCTAAAGACTGAGCTTAAACTGACCACCACATATTCCATTTAACACATTTGCTATGTTTTATATGTTAATGTTTTTCACTGACTTTAACGTGCTACAGTAACTCCCCAAGTTTCTACTCTGTAGGGTCTTAAATAGATATTGGGGCAGCCACGGTGGTGCAGTAGTTAGCATTGCCACCTCACAGCAAGAGGTTCTCCGGTTCGATCCTCTGCTGGGTTGCCTTCTGTGCGGAGTCTGCATGTCCTCCCTGTGGTCGCGTGGGTTTCCTCCAGGTGCTCCGGTTTTCTCCCTCATCCCAAAGACATGCTGCAGGCAGATTGGACACTCTAAATTGGCCCTAGGTGTGAGTGTGTGCATGTGTGTGCCTTCTGTGGAAGGTTGGGTGCCGGGCTGGCAACTCGACACCATAAATCTCCACTGCCAGTCCTGAGCAGACAAGGTGATCCGCTGTGGCGACCCCTAACCGGGAAAAGCCAAAAGATGAAGAAAAAAGGGTATTAAATAGATATTATCATAAATCACTTCTACAAGTGACAGTTCATTGAATTGGTAATTTAGCATATTTAAGTAAGTTTTTTCACTAGCTGTGTATAATGCTTCCTTTATTTTTTTTTAACTTTTCATTTTTGGGGTTTAGTGTTAAGCACAACATTGAATATTTGAGGGGTCTGGCATGTGACACGATATATCTGTACTGCAGGATTAGGAGATAAGTTTTATGATAAGTAGTGTAGCCACATAATAAAGTTAATTCTAAGGTACAATGTATTTCATGTATCACAAGCTCGAAAAGTAGACCAACATATACAATAACCATTTTTCCAGTTTTAAGTTTGAATCAGTGTTTTCCTTTCAACTGACTGGCATGTGACCACTGCGTACAGCTTTGCATGCTTCGACAGCCTTTTTTGTGAATTAGCTCTCCTTTGTAAAATTGCTTCTTCATTATTTTTTTAAGTTGTCATTTTGGTGGAGTGTGAGAGTTGCCATTGCCTTGGCTTTTGTGGTTTTAAGCTTTCCCTTTGCAGTAGTTTTATAAGTATACCTCTGAGGTAACATCTATGTTTTATTGGCATATTTTAGGGCTTTGTGTTGCACATTTTCTGAAGTTCAGTTAATTATGCCTATAGATTATTAAGCAGTACAGTGCTGTGCATTAGTTATAATAATTGTAATTATTTTAGGTTTTTATTTGGGATCCAACTTGCCAATAAGCTAATTTTTCAACTGAACAGCAATAAATAAAGGTCAAATTTTTATTAGTTTAGTTTTTTTTTGTTGTTGAACTAAGGTCAGGTTGTAGGTTTATTGTTTGGTGGAGTGTGTGTTAGCACATGCACTTTACCTTTTCACAGGGTCAGTAATACCAATGTCACATTAGGGGTTGTGATAGATTCTAGAGGACTGATGATGTGTCATATAGTATCAGAGTATCACAGCTTTTACATGGAGTGGGCTTTGCCCCCAACACCCCCCCCTAAAAATGAAGTATACTAATTTCAGGGTTGCACAACTGCTAAGAAAGGAAAAGACTCCTAAATTATGTAACAGTCAATGTCCTAAAGTCTGACCATCACATAATTTGAACAGCTGTATCATTGACAGATTTTTACAAAATTTTAACACACTATAAATCATATAACATGATATCATATAACACACACACATCTATACATCTCTTTATAAAATATATGGTGCACAACTCTTGAAATATCTTATATTAAGGGATAATAGAATGAGACTCAATGAGTGAGGAAGATGAAGTACAATGCGGGGGTGTTCCACTTTCGGGGGGGGGTTCCACTTTTTATACCAGACAGATCTACTGTAATATATATATATGCCAGTGTTGGCTGTGTGTGGTTAGGCTTGCAGAAAAGTCAGTATTTCAGTTTGCAATCCAAGACAATGAATTCAGTTTTTCTTACTATGGTGTCAGAGCTTTTTTATTTCTACTGATGGTTCTAGTTTGTTAGTGATGGGTACTTTAAGTTCTTTTTAATGACTCTGTTCTTCACACTAACACTATCAGACAGGTAATGATGGCAACACCTTGTCTAATTTCAGCACAGGAATCATACAGTAGAATGAAGGTACTGTTTTTAAGTGAGTCCGAGTTCAAAATTCTTAATGTGCAACATGGTGAATATCAGATTTCTGAATTGTGTGACCAAAGCATTTATATTTAAAGTTTTGCAATGATCTGCTTTTTGGCTGTGTTAGTATATGGTGCTTATGGTAATGCACACTGAATGGTTTAGTTTAAATAGTTTGAGAGGCAACTGCATGACTGTATAAATTCAGAATCAACTATGATTCTGACACTAGGAAGTTGTGCTACATGGCTCTCTAAAATACTGTTGAGTACTGCTGTGTAATGTGGAATAATGGCTCTCCAATGGTGAATTCTACCATAAAGCAGAGCAAAGATCTTTGGCCACTTACAAAAAGCTGTTGTATCACCTTAACCCTTGTGATACAGAAATATAAAGCCCAGGGTGCAGCCCAGGCGACCCATGTTCATCTACCAGCTCAGGTGCTGGAAGGCCAGAGTGGAACTTAGTGATTGCAGCTGGTTCACTCATCTCGAGTATCAGCCCCCTGTGTTTATCTGCAAGTGCACAAATATATCACTCCCAGAAATGGGCCTAGGGATACAAATTACAAACAATGCACTGTTTCCAGGTAACAGCTTTAGCAACTGCAGACATGCATAGCATTACAAATCTCACAACATAGGTATAGCTAGGGTGGGGCAAAGGAAGCAGCTGTCCCAGGCAGAAGGTCGTAGAAGATATGATTGGGAGATGCCAAGAAGTCATCAGTGCCTTTCCAGCATTTGTGGGTGGAAGTTAGCACTTCCTGTATGGTATATTGCTACAAATGTACCAGTTTGCTACCTTTTTTCAGACAAGAAACAAGATTTTTTTTTTCTGTCTTTAAGTATGCAAATAACTTTTTGAGGAGGGGGTGCTCCTCAAATGAAAAGTTGATGGAGGTGCCAGAATAGATAGATATGGCACTGTGTCACAATAGCACTGTATGAGAGAGACAGAATATTAAGTGTGCTCAACCTAATGACTGACTGCTGCACCTACCCAACCTGAGTCTCATATTTAATGGAGGGATGGGCCTTCTGAACCTCTCCTAAGGGAACACATAGCTCACAGGACTCTCCCCAGTGGGGAAAGAACCTGGACTTTGTCCAGATGTCAGCATAGCTGTAGTGGACCTCATAGGTATGCAATGAATGGGTCGTAGTGCTTTCACCAAGCCTAGGGATGGGGCTGGCGTACCTTTCCATGCAAGGAGATGGCAATTCTCAACAGGTCCAGTTCCTGTCCTTCAGGAGCAGGAACAATGGATGATGGTGGGGAAATTATCATGTGAATCAGGTGAACTAGAGATGAAAAACAGACGTTTGTATCATGTAGGATATCCTTGACATGGCTGTGCCTTGTGGGGCTATAATTTTGATTTCCTCTCTCTCTTTTTGCCCTTCTTAAACTTGGTTTTGAATGCCAGCTGTGGCAGCATGGCTTTCCCTTTAAGTCATTCCATGTGTAAAATGGAAGACTAGTTAGGGACTAGTATTTACATACCCCAACAGACAGTGGTTTCACAACTTCCTCCCAAAGGCCAAACTCCTGGTGCATAGGAACAGAGTGAATCCAGACAGCTGCTACTGCTGCTAACAATGCATTGGTTAGTTGGGTTTTGGCCCTAACTGATATCTTTACATGATGGCATCTGCATTAGGTTAGGTGGACAATGAGACATGCTTCTGAAAGAAAATCCACCCCTGGGCCCTGGGTGTGCACAAATCCAGAAGAACCCAATCCCACAGTCTTTTGTATGCTCTGACCTCCACATGGATCACGGGAGACCCGCCCACTATCAATGACATCTCTGTCCCCTCCCAGTATAGACATGCCCATCCTTCCCTACATGCACCATCAGCATCTAAGCTGCTAACCTCAGGTGAAACAGGGAGGATTCAAGGCTTTATCCATCTATACCACTAGTGAGGTTAAAAATGTCCCTTTTTCAGTAAATCCTGCAGATTTTTTTAAGATACTAACTCCACTGCACCACTATTCTGGTGTCTACATTGTCTCACCAGAAGTATTTAGTCAATTAAGTAGTATATTTCCTTTTACCCATTTCATAACAGTGTTTCTGAAATCATGGCCAAGTAGAAACATTTATAGTCTTGTACCTTCAGTTGGTCTAATTAGACTCTGTTCCATACAGCTGTGAGCTGTTATTTGGGGGGTCATATTGAAATGCGTTGCGTGCATGCATGAATACTTTCCTTAACAGAAAATATTTGAGATTTCACTCTGTTATAATGCCTTAGAGAAGATTCACTCCAGCAGTGAATCATCTTTGCATTTACCGACCTTATCTGTGCCTTGTCTCTAACCAGAATGTTGAAAAGTTTTACAGAATCTTTCCTGAGAAGAACCATTGCAGATTTTAACTAGGTACTTGTGATCATAAACTTTAGGCTTCTTTATATATCCCATGTTATTCCACATTCTGTTTGGTTCTTTCAGCCATTTCCCAAAGGGTTGTGGAAGGCAAACAGTCCTATACAGGTTAGAGTAACTTGTACAATCATATCCATTATAATTGAAACAAAAATGTTTACAAGAGCTGACGCTTCAAAAATACAGTAAATAACTGTCCAGTCAAAAATGAGAATTTTAATAAATGAGTTAAAACATTTAAATTATTGTTTGTTATTTTGTAAATATCTTTAACTTTGAATACAGCTACAGTAGACTTTTTCTTAAAGTTTCTTTCCACAGAAAATATAACATGCAGAATGTACGAAACAGAAAAAAATGTATTTATCTGGAATAATGAAAGTGAATTTTTAAAATAGAAACAGAAGTACCCATACAACAAAAGAATGGGTAATAATATAGAACAACTTAGGGCTACATAAAATCCTAAGCTAAGGTTGTATGAGAAGTACAATGTTCATAGGTTGTCACTAGGCTAACAACCACTAGGGCCCTTACAAGCCTAATCATGCACCCCAATCCATTTGGGTTCCAAGTATCATATGGGGGGGGCATGTTAGTAGGCAGGTAGCTAAGGATTTGCATGTGGGGGGTGTTATTTAGGATAATTCTTTCCTTACTGATGGCCTCTGTCCATAAGGGACATGGCGGCCAGACTGGGGGTATATTTATGATTTCCCATTCAACTGTCCATGTAGATAGGGTTTAAAGTTAAAATATTTACACCAATGCAGTGACTACAAACACCTGATAAGGATACTTCTTTTAATGTTGAAGTAAAAATAGAAGCTAGAAATGCTCCCTCTCTTATAAAGGGGACATTGTAAGGTAATCTTACTGCTATAGATAAGTTTCACTGTAGCTTTAATATTATGGTAAGCATATTTATAGACAACTGTGTATGTGCCACTGGAACCATAGTCAAAACATCTAGGTAAAATCACACCCAAGCAATACCTTATCTTTGGGAGGTAGAAACAAAATACAGCTAACTGTATTTATAAGGCAATATAGACTATAGAAAGATGCATACAAGTATATCAGTTCTTCATATGCAACATCTTGTTACCATGAAACAAATACATAACATGCTGCTAAAAAAGTAAGGACTGTATCTCAGTTAAACCACAAACATTATGGGTGAATTACTGAAGCACATCTCACAGAAAGACACTTACATGCAAATTGTTTTCACCACTTAAAAACGTGACTTACATAAACAAAACCACAATGGTACCAAGACCTTACAGAGATGCCTGCTTGCCTCCATTATGAGTTGTTGAGTTAGAACTCAAAGTACAACCCACTCAGTCAATTCGATGAGAACATGATATGCCAGAATTTTTGCAAAAGATAAGCACTGCACCCTCAAACTTCTATGTATAACTACAGGGCTGCACAAACACAAAGAGGAGACAAAATTCTCAAGACAAAGGAATCATTGCTTATGCACCCTAAGAAACCATATCAGCAGTGGTGTCCTATGGAACACAATGGCCAGGAGTTTCACTTCACTGAGTTAAGTCACCAAGCAGTATAGCTGCCCTCACTGCTTAGGTCAGATTGCAGCATGTATGAATACTGTTCAATAATTCATAGTTAGCATTATTCTATTTTCAAATGAAATCTTTTCAACACAACATGGATTATACATTTTATATACTGTCATACCTCTCGACTTGTAGACAAAGTAGGAACGTTCAGCTAAAACTCTGGATATCTAACTAACATACAATTTGAATACCAAATAACATATAACTCTTCCTGCTTCCAGTGGGAATTTGAGGTGCTACTCAGAAACATATGTTTAAAAACAGAGTAACAAAAATATAAGCACCTTATCACAGAGAGAGTGTTTGTGAGTAAAATCTGTAGTCTTTAATGAACTGCAATGTAACATCCCATAACACAAGGTCCACTTAATTTTTGCTCAATAAAATGGGAGAGGTTGGATGCATGTCCACTTTCTTTATTGCTGTTATTAGTGTATTGGTCATGTAGTGTGGACAGTTTCAAAATCACATGTAGTGAAGGGGATTCAGAAAATTGTTCAAAGGGGTAAATCTAGTATGAAAATGGGAACATCCTGTGCAAGGGTAAATCAGGACAGAAAACAGGAACATTCCTCTGAAATAAGGAGAGTTGAGAGGTCTGTATATTTTAATTCTGAACTGATTAATGAACATCATGCTTTATGTACTGTAGTGAAAGTATCAAATGTTTCTCAGCCAAACTATAAAGTTTTACTCTTTGACCAAAACCAAAAAGAATGTATATTTTAACTGATAGCTTAGATTTCTGGACATTTAAAAGCAGAATCAGTTAAGAAACTGTATTTAGAATTTGAATGAGTGGAAGCCGCGGTGGTGCAGCGGTAGCATTGTCGCCTCACAGCAAGAGGTTCTCCCGTTCGAATCTCGACTGGAGAGCCTTTTGTGTGGAGTCTTCATGTCCTCCCCGCGGTCGAGTGGCGTTTGAAAGACATGTGTGAATGGGCGTGCCTTCGTTGAAGGTTGGGCATTGAGCTGGCACCTTGACACCGTAAAAATCTACTGCTAATCATTAGCAGACCGGAGTTCTGCTGTGGCGACCCCTAACCGGAAAAATCCGAAAGAAGAACAACATTTAGAATTTGAATGAGCAAATGTACAATCAAAATTAGAACATAGGTTCATAGGTAGGTACTAGGCTATCAGCCAAGGGCCTAAGTAAGCCTAGCCAACAAGGTTCCCTGGCTTACGCCACCCAAGAAAGTTAATTTCCTGTGTCCTTGTTGAGCAGAGCCACAGAAGTGATCCCTGGGGTTTATTTTCTATTTCCCATCCACTCATCAAGTTTTTCTTGAAGAGTGCTAATGAGGACCTTTGCTTGACATAGATGGGTAGCTTGTTCCAGAGTATAGGAAGTCTCTGGGACAGGAATCTATCCCTCCAGCATCTCCTGTTTATTGTGGTGACAAGGTTTAGGTGGGAGGGATTGGAGGGATTGGGATTTCTGTCCAACAGCTCTGGGTTTAACACAGATTTATATGTTAGGCAGAGAATATAGGCATACTGCAGACTACATGTGAGAATATTCCATGATGTGTACAAGAAAGTTGCTGAACTATTGCTTAGAACTGCAGAAAGTAACTAGAACTGAAGAGGGGATAATTATTAGGCTATAAACAAAATGTAAAGAAATTAATCTTAAGGTACACAAGTCCTCGATGTGGTAATATGACTAGATCCACATAATAAAATAATCCTTAAAGCTATATCAGAAAATAATAGAAAGTTTGCAGAAACTGCTGCCTATAGTAAGTACAGAAAAACAATCAGTCCTGCCTGAAAGCCATAGGTACTTGGTGTACGAGTAAAACTGCAGGAAAGACTTCTAAAGAAGTACAAAAATATGTGAAGGCTGTGTCATACCTGTTTAGAAAACAATAATGTGGAAAGCTACTGTTTGTTGATGTTCACTTAACTGTTGCTCAGGTTGTCTCCAGTATCATGTAATAGCAGACAAGCCTAGAAAGGTAATAATAAGAAGTTTGTATTTTTACCTTTCTCCAAGTTTGTTTTGTATTTTTTTCTCCTTCTCCAAGTCTGCGCAATCTATATAGTTTGTTGGTGTAGGGGCTTGCCCTCAAATTGGGGACACAGGGAGCATCATCTTCCTGCAAAACAAGAATTCTTTTATATGTTGTAACCTTGGGAATGTCTTTGTTTTGAGTGGTGCCCTGCCAAGGTTTTAGATGTTTTATTCACAGTAAACCCCATTCATATTCTTAAACCAGGTATGGCATCTGACAGGTTTTAAATAAACAGAAATGTTGAAATATGCCATGATGATGCTGCCAAAATATAAATATTTTTTTAGTGATTTGTTAGCCGCAGATTTAGAATATTTAATGAGATGGTTGTACAAGCCATTGGCTTATTTTTTCAATGAGGATTAATTTTTCTGCAATGACAATATTTCTTTCTGCCTCGGTCTTTCCCATCTCCTGGGAAGGCTTCAGTAAGACTGAAGCTGGATTACAAGAAATTATCCTGTAGTAGGAATATCTAGAACTCGAATCTTAAGATGTACAAGCAAATCATCTAACAGAAACCATGCAAGTCACTCTGTGACAAGGTCTCTCAAAGTTTTTTTTTGTTTTTTTTTTTAATGACACTCCTCAAACTGTAAACACATTTTAATCTCTGGATGCCCAGAGTGTTAACTTTTTTATCACAATTTGCTAAATGCATCTTTCTTTCAGAATATGGTGTTTGTTTCTTAAATATCCTGTTTTCTAGAATAAGCCAGCAGATAAATAACCCTGATTGCCAAGATGCTATACAAACCATCAGCCAAAACCTAAAGCCCCAATGAATAAATGTGCCCCTTTTCATTGGTAACCTTTGAGCACTGCATAGTTGTTTTGCTCAAAATCACTCAATAGTCAAAGGAAGGAGGAAGGAATCAAACCCAGTACACTTGACTGCTGGAAGCAACTCACGAAGAGATCAGAGCCTTTATCATCTCTGCTAATTGCCAGACTCTACCCAGAGTTTTATATGGAGGCACCTATGCCACAAGAGGCGATAGTGGACAAGAGCAAATTACTCTTCATCCTTAATTATTTTCTTCCTCCTCTTTGAGGAAGTGAGGCTATAGTAATGGTTAAAAGCCAAGCAAAATGCCCTTATAGTTAGACTCGACCACATCCGTATAAGATGCTGATCACAGGTTATACATGACCATTTGGTAAAGAAGGCTACAATCTTCATCCCAGTTTGATGCATTGAGATCAATATGGATTAATCAAGTCATGTCGGATGAAGACTAGTCTAAGGCTGATGTGGGAGCTGAAGCAAGAGCAGATGATGACGACCATGGGCCTATATTAAATCAGCGAACGCTTAAAAAAGCGAACTCTGATTTATCAACCCCATGTAAGCAAAAGCATACAATCCCGAACACTAAGAAAAAAGAAAAAAAAAACTTTAAAACATTTCATAAAGTGGGGGGCTGTGCCCCCACCCCCTTACTTAAATATACCAACTCAGAGATCACACTACAGTGACAAAAATGGCAAAATAATGAAGGAGGCCAAATGATTTCTTTCCCAGGGAAAGAATTCGCTCATACGCCATTTTGGTATTTTGTCGATTCGTGCTTAAGTTCGATCAAGGCGCATTCAAAAGACTGCGTCTTCAATCATATCATAGGGAACCCCAACCAACTCTTATAGATGTTGACTCCATGATGTAGGAAAGGCATTTAATCAAGCTGAGTGATCATATTTGTTTTCTAGAGCTACTGGGGGTATGGACTGCTGGCCAAGTTAACTGATCTCTTGCTACAATGAGTAATATGAAACAACCATATTGGTATTTTTTCGCTGTCAATATCTGGGGGAGGGAAGTGGATAGGGTTGTTTCTTGGGCTCCCAGAGTTTAAAATTAGCTGTAACATGGCAATATCCTTAAATACCTTTGGTTTTGAAACACAGAATCTCTTTGACCTGAGCACTGATTTCAAAGCTGCATGCCCACTGTGGTGCCCACAACTAGTCCATGCTGCAAAGTTAGTGAAGAAAATAAGACAGCAGAAATATTATCAAGTCAAGAAGCCTGGATTCAAGTTACAGGTCAGGTTACAAAAGTTCTGTCCTTTAAAAAGAAATTAGACTTGATAAAAATGATCGTGACCCAAATGCATTTATTTGATATATGCTAACCATGGCAAAAAAGACTAAAGCCCTGAATATGAGCCTGGTGACCAGTTAGTAGCCAAGACAATGTGAAGCTGTCGGGAGAGTGAGAAGGAAAAGTTTGTGTTTACTTCACCCTTTTTTGGAGAGGTTAGGCATGTGTTGCAAAAGCCTTTCAGCTATTTCTCATGGTGAGGCTAAAATGATACACTACATTTCCCTTAATGGAGGGAGGAAGGGCTGCTAGTGTCGTCCCTGCAGAGAAGAGACTAACTCTTATATTGGTCTGCTGCATGCCCACCCTTAAAAGCATCAGATAACACATGTAAGGGATATTAGGGTCAAATAATAAAATCACAGTTATTTGCAGTGCAGCAGGTTCTGCGTACACCCACTTCCCCACCCATGCACAAAGCACTATGCAGTCAGGCAGACTGGATTCTTTCTTCCTTAGAAAAGTGGACTCACTCAATGAAGGGTCATGTCTGGAGTTTGTCCTCATCATCCAATGATCCCTGAAAGACTGGAGAATAATGAAAGGTGCACACAGGACTGAAGTCAGTGTTGTGTGAAGGGATTAAAAAATGTTTTTCTTTATCCCCTCAGCATATCACTCCACCCAATGGCTGTGAAGCAGTAGACGTGGGGAAAGGATGACAACATGTTTATGGCCACTACTTGCTCTAGGATTACAGATGGGCCTGAATAAGGCAGCACGTTATGGGGAAGGGGGTACTAATCCCTCATTTGAACTACGTAACAGCTGCAAATCTGGTAATGCCTGTACTATTAGGGAGGACTTGGATGAAGATTATATGTGTATGGTAAGAAGTCTTTTTGCCTGCTGTGCTGAGAGGTAGTAAGCTATGTCTTTGACTGGTCTGAATTAATGAGCTTCTTACTGACACCAAACAAGTTTAAGGCATACAGCTCTAATTCCTTCTATAAATGACTTAATTTTTTGTTTTATTCAAATTACTGCAGGTTTTCTGCTTGCTCTAGGAAACCAGAGGAAGGTATTTTGTACTTTTAAAGTCTTTAAGTACTACTATTAGTAATGGGAGAAATTATGTCATTTCAGGAGCTTCACTTTACCCTCTGGACAGTGTTCCATATGTAATTCTGTATTTCGTTTAAAATTCCGCACCCATTTAAAAATATGGAAGTTAATTAGTCAGACTAATTCTAGAACAATATATGCCACATAATAGGAAACATAAGTTTTAATGTTGAAAAAATATATAGATAGTTTTCTAAAAGAGTACGTACGCAACTGTATGCTGTCAACATGGAAAAAAAACAGAAAATGCTTTATTTAAACACTGTATAAGATACAATAGATTCAATAGCTTTTTTTCTGAGTCTTAGAAGTACCAGTTTCATATGTTGATGGAGATGCAGATAACTTGCTGGAATGTAAGGGATATTATTGGCAGACAGTGTTTAATGTTGGAGTTCCCACCCAAGGCTAAATGATGTAATTAGTGCAAAGACATTGTTGAAGGGAAGAGCGTTAAAACATTAATCTAGTTAATTGACTTTTAACAAACTGATAATTAGTTCTAGAATTTGTCAGTGTTTGGTATACATGAATTTATTTTGAGGGTCTCTTTAGCAGTTTAACTTATTGTTATGTAGTGTGTGCAGTTAATGTTTTAATGCGACTATCTGTTTTACTAGTTACTCATTCCTATTTGCACTGTCCTCTGCCTTTTATTTGTATTTTGTTTCACAGAAAAAAGCAGATAAAATTTACAGCAGTGCTTGGAGAACAAGTTAAAAAATTCAGCAAACTGAAATAATTTCTCAGAACTTCAACCTCTGCTTTAATGAACACAAAAGTATTTTCATCTAGCACAAAGAACCAAGCAATGTGTTGTTTGATACAATGCACAAAATATAAGCAGCAGAACCCATGATGTTCAAAAGTATGTTGCAAGGCATGCTGCATCCTAAGGTATAGGTAATCAAGATGTTACAGGCATGCCATTAATAGAACTGTCACATAAAGCAAAAGGGAAAAAAGGCATTCCTGACTGCGGCTGCAGAAGAATTATAATTATGTGTTTTTCTTTACATAAGGCACATGGAAATTGGACAGAATACTAGTGTAGATTTTTAATTTGCAATTAATATATATGCTGTAAAAGAAAGGTTAAGTCACACAGAAATCATCAGAATATAAATTGTCACAGTACCCATGGAGAATCTGTAAAACTGGATCATTTATCTTTAGTAGTCTGGGAATAAAAATCGTGTAAA
>NC_056748.1:842960922-842980922 GCF_019279795.1 Protopterus annectens | reverse complement strand
GATGATCCTATGGGCATGTGTACCCACTCATCTAGTATCCTCAGCCTTGATAGTAGCTAAGGCATAATGCTAATCATCACAGGGGACCCGCTTAGTAAAAAGCAAAATTGAAGTGTGATAAAGGATTGCAATGGAAAATCTATAAACATGTAAGTTACGGGACCACTCAGAGGTGTGTTTCAAAATCAAAAATGGGTCATAAAAGTATGTTTCCAGGTACAGAAGAGTATTTTTACAACTAATAAACCTTTGAATTTATATTCAATTTTGACTCAAAGTAGTTGACTGAGCCAATATTCCTGGCACTTCAGACTATTTAGTAGTGACAGATTCAAGGCACAGATCAGTCTAAAAAACAAACTGTAATAAATGCATAACTTATTTTTCAAACTGGGATCTTCAGTATTAAGAGTTGGAACTTGAAATAAATATGCATGCATCATAAATGGTTATGTCAAAATATTTGTGTGTCAGAAGCAACTTATTTGTGTTTTGTTAACCAGCATGTTGGGTAATGCTGTGGCCCATTTTCAGTGGGAACACTCATGGAGAAAAGCTTTGTGCACAGTGAACATAATAGACAATACATATGCAAATAATGCAAATGCAGTCTTTTACAATAGTCAGTTTAACTAAGTAGACAATCTAATTAAGCACAATATAAATATTAAAGTTCCAAACAATATACACTAAAAAGGTATTATCTACTGAAATATTTACCTTACTTTAAAGTGGTCAGAGTATGTGAAAGAGCAAACACTCAGATGAGCAAATGCTTTTTTACTGTTATATAAAAAGTGAATGTTCATAAGAACAAAAGTGTTTTTCAAATGGAGTTTTTGCCAGAAGCTTTTTGTATGAGATCACATTGCAACAGGGTAAGGGAATTTGCACGTTCCCCTACTATTGTGTGATGTCAGATTTAGTATATATAATTAGCAGGGAGTGTGCAGGGGTTGGCCACCTGGAAATAAAAAGTATTACTTTTATATATTTTATGTATTTTTGATCATCAATCTTGTGAGCAATCAATATTATATATGCATCTGAGGTCTAATTGCGAGGAAAGTGAAAAAAAATAATGATCAAAGTAATGTATTCCAACTTGTTTCTCCTAAAGAGTACACTGTCCCTAGACATGCTATAGTAACCTTTTTATATACCTCTGAGGTTTATTTATTTATTTAACATTAGTTTACTGGGAAAGTCCAACCGGGACAGAGCCCATTTTCAGTGAAAGGTCAGGGAGAAACACTCCAGATGCATGTCTTTGGAATTTTTGAAGGAAAGTTAAAGAAAAAATGACCACACTATCCCACAAACCCAATACAAGTTATAGTGACTTTCTGTGCTCATCTATGAAGTGTGTGAGGAATGTTAAAGAACTAATGACTACACTTTCCACACCCATCAGACTAGCTGTATCATCTTTCTATGCATGCCTCTGAGGTTTGATTGTGAGGAAAATTATAGTAGTAATGACTACATCATCCCCTGTCCTGGACACAAGCTACGGTGACCTCTGTGTACATCTCTACGCATTACCATTTTTAGAATAACTGAAGTTTATGCAGAGGCAACAGCTAAGCCTGTCTCAAACTCCACAGAAGCTCTTATGGTCTAGCTATTCTGTGATTCATTTTATGCCTTATTATTAAAATATGATGAATGCTACCCAGAAGAGTTATATACATGCCTAGCAGTATTGCATGTCTACAGATAAAAGTTAATATTTATTTATTTATTGCCATTTGTTGACTGGGAAAGTCCACTGGACCCATTTTCAGTGGAGGCCCGGGGAGAAAAGCTCCACAATTAACAATACAACAAAACTTATACAGTTAGATTACAGATCTGGGGAGGTAAGGTTCTGCAGTTTTAAAACAAAACAAGGGAGTACTACAGAAAGTATACAATTGCAAAGCAGATGTTACATACATTATTCAGCAAGCTTCAAAATTACAGTTAAAAAACATTACAACACAGAAATTATATACTTTGTGATGAACAAAATAATAAGGTCTTCTAGTACTTGAGTAAAGATGAAGTGAGAGGTGTTACAAGTTAGGGTTCTTGTTTAGTCAGTTATCTATTTAATGGAGTTTACATTATAAAGAAGAAACAAAACAGATGAGGCTCAACACGGCCGATAAAAACTCTTTTATTAACTGCAGTAACAGTAAGCGCTTTCATGTTCTCTCAAATGCTTCCTCAGACTTCAAAACAGTTACTATCTAAAACACTCCATTTAAATATACTCAGTAATAAAAAACAACCAATCACGATTGTTACAATATCATCACCTGTTACATCAATTAAGCTGTATAAAACACTGAGTAAAGCATAGAAACAAACATAACGTGCTATTCATAATTCAAACTTAAAAAACATACATATATAAACATACAAAAACACCACAATAAAATATGACTTTAAAATATGTATTATAGATATATATACTATTATAATATGAGAGTTAATGTTTATATAGGCGTGCTGCTAAGAAAGGTTTCAAAGTCACCTTTTCATTGAGCCCATGTCCCTTGTACCCTTGAAGTCTAGTAATCCATCTAGTCTCACATTCTTCAGTATGTTTTTTTTTATATTCCCCAACCTATTTGTTCTTACTACTAACTCAAAACACTAAACGTAAATGAGTGTGATGTACCAACATTTAAATTGTGGTCATCCTCCTTATTAATAGCATATATATGCTCCCTTACATGCTCCCTGAGACTTCTATTAGTTTTACCAATATAGAAACATGAGCATACCTGGCAAACCGCCAGGTATACTAAGTCTCTAGATCTACAATCAGCATAGAAGTCAAAACTAAACACCTTTCCAGTATCGGGATGAGTGTAGAGACTGCTTCCAGACATATATTTACACTGGTTGCAGCCTCTACAGGGAAATGTGCCTTTCCTGTCGGATAAAACAACACCCTGTGCATTGTTCTCATAGCAAAGCAACCTTTTCAATGACTTCACATTTCTATAAGCAAAACTTGGTTTATTTCCTACTATATATGTAATCCTATCATCCGTAGTGAGTATGCTCCAATTCCTATTAATTATATCCTTAATTTTTTAATTTTTATTAGAATAGGGGATAGTGATTCTACATACACTAGTGTGTTGTCTTCTGTAATCTTCAGAAACTTCATGGCCTCTATGCCTATGTAAAAAGGGTTTACCTCTCCCCTTTCTCATAGAATTATTAGCATAATAGATACTTTGCACCTCTTTTCTACAGTAGCCTCTAGCTAAAAAATTATCAACTAACATCTCTTGTTTAGAATTGAAAGTCTCATCTTCAGTGGTAAGACAAGACATTCTCAGGGTCTGACTCTCCACTATGTTACCATATATATATGCTGTGGGTGCATGCTATTACGATGTAATATGCTATTTCTCCAGCAAGACTTTCTATATATTTCTGAATGCATCACCCCATCCTTCTTAAGTATTTGTACATCCAAAAATTCGATCATGGTATCTGAACATTTATGTTCAAACCTTAAAAAATTAGTAGTACTATTTATATATCCAAGGAATTCAGTCAATTCACTCGCACTCCCATCCCATAAAAAAAACACATCATCCACAAAACGCTTGTAGAATTTGATGTTCTTACAATAGGTGGTATTGGCTATTACATAAGTGTTCTCCCAATATGCCAACACAAGGTTGGCATAAGAGTTAGCACAAGGGGTGCTCATTGCAACCCCTTTTCTTTGTAAGTAGTAGGTGTCATTATGTATGAACACATTGTTATTTAATACCAAATCAAGTAAAGCCAGAACTCTAATTATCATATTCCTTGCTATCCCTTTCTCAATTAAGTATAACCTTATATATTCCATTCCTGCATCATTAGGGATTGTAGTGAACAAGGGAACAACATCCAAAGTGACCAATAACTCAGCATCGACATTGTTACATGAAGAGAGATAGTCACCACAACTCTCTAGAAAATGTTGTGTATCTCTCAATATAGGTATTGGATTATCAACTATAGGTCTAAGCTGTTTCTCAATAAAGATGGAGGCGGGATCCATTAGCCAGCCACCACCTGAGACAATAGGTCTCATGGGTGGACAGACCAGAGTTTTATGTATCTTTGGGAGTCCCCTGAAGGTGGGAATCGAAGGAGACTCAACCAAAAGGTACTTGTACAATTTGCCATCATTCACTCCACATAAGAACAGATCATATCATTCTGAATGTACATTCTTAATCAGTCTATCTAATGCTGTATTATTCAACACAGAATAAGTGTCAAGGTCATCTAACATGGTTTGCATAGTATTAAAGTGCATGTCATGATCTAAAACTACAATAGCACCTCCCTTATCTGCCTGTCGAACCACAATATCTTTATTATCTTGTGGTTTCCTAATGGATATAAATTCATCAAATGACAAATTATAAAATTCAGATCTGGAATTAGACTGATATAAATCAAAAATGTCACGTTCACATGCTTTATCAAAAGTGTCAAGTAGAGGGTGACTTTGGGGCATAAAAGTAGAAGGTTTCCTAAACACATTACTTACTTCAGTTTCCTTATTACCAAACAACATCTTTAAATTTACATTTCTAATAAACTTCTTAATGTCCAAAAGAACATCGGTAATATCAGCAGACTTAGAAGGTATGAAAGAGAGACCACGATTTAACAAAGATCTTTCACTGTCTGTTAAAGTATATTTAGATATGTTAACAACTAAGTCCTGGGGGTAGGCTTCAATACTTTTCTTTGAAACTCGTACCTGCCCTCCGATGTTTTCCGTTTCTTGGTGTTCCCCTGTGGCGACCAATTGGACCTCTCCATTTGCCGAATGGGTAAAGGGAATGAAACCAATGTGCTCTGAATACATTGGTTATGAAGAGACCCATCAGTCAAAATGCTGCCCTTAGACGTGTTGATTAACTTTCTATTAGGTACCTCCGCCGCCAAAACAGTTGGTGCAGCCTGCACCATGCCAGAAGAGCCCTCTCCTCCACTACACTCATCTCCACCTTCTAAAGTGATAACACTAGTGGATGCTGGGCACGTAGACGGCGTAATACGCGATTACCTCATGCCTGTGGATTTATCTGTTCGTACAGTTTTTAAAGACACACTGTTATCAGTGTGATTACTACGAGCATTGCTCTGATGATTCACAGATATAAATGTATTCTCCCCCGGCCAGGAAAAGATCTGGCCATTCTGTAAATCGTTAAATTCACGTTCCAGTTTCTTTTTTTTATCTAACAGTTGTTTATTATCAAGGGCAGATAGCCGTAATGTGATATCAGTTATAAAAGTATTTTTTTCATCAATGCTCATACAGTTATTACGGTCTACTTCCATTGCCATAATTTCTTGTGTCAAACGTGCCTCTACTAACTCATACTGCTCTATTAATAGACCTATATATCCATAACTAATATCCAGATTCAATTTCTGCCATTAATAAGTCCGGATAGGTGGTACCAAAAGTGGGCATCTTAAGGACTCTTAGTCCTCTCAGTACCATCTTAAACTTTAAACATGCCTCCATGTGTTGCCGTTGCCACTGTGTGACTCTCAATTTTTGTAAAGTATTTTTTTCATATCATTTGTTCTAAAGGGGCTGTTTATCCAGGACTGTTTGTGGTGTTTCTACTGAGTTTACATTGTATATTACATGTACAGCTTGAGTTTTGTAACAAGTAGATTTTTAGTGCAGTTTTAAAGGGCTTTGGGGAGTCTAGCTGGGTAATCCTGGATGGGAGGGTATTCCATAGTTTGGCTATGTTGTATGAATATAGGGATTATCCTGCTCTCTTGTTGGGTTTGGCTATATTTAATAGAAAAGCCGAGGGATCAAGTAGGGATATATGTGTGTAAGATGGATTGGAGAGCGGGGTAGCTATCGGGTTGAAAAATTAATTTATGGGCCATAGAGAGTTGAGTGAATTTGAGGTACTGGTGGAATTCTAGCCAGGATAGGTTTGAGAGACCGGTACAGTGGTGTGAATGGTTGGGCAAGTTTGATGCAAATTTTGTTATTTTATACTAGCACTGTTGTAGCTTACTACTAAGTGATGTATGGAGGTTTGTGAAAATGGGGCTACTATACATAAGGGATGGAATGAGTAAAGTCTTTGCTAGTTTGTTCATAGTTAACTTGTCAGGGAATAGTTCATGCCGGTATAATTTGCCTAGTTTGAAATGGGTCTTCTTTACCGTGTACAATATATATAGTAGTTTTGTGAATTGTACCTGTTCGATTACTGTTTTGTTATGGGAGATAATTTTGAATTCTGTAGTTGGAGATATATATATATATATATATATATATTTTTTTTTTTTTTACATACACATACAGACATCTCCCCTGATGGCCAGATCTATCACAAAATGCACTCATTTCAATGATTTTTCACACAAGTACACTCACACTGACACCAGTCTGGACAAACTATGTCTACCTCACACACTGCACAACTACCTACTGTTAAAATGGAGGAACATTATATCAACTGCACTATACATCTTTAGGGTGTTAATGGAAACCACAGAACATGGATACCACACACAGAGATTGGGGTGGCATGCAAACTTTTCATAGAAGAAACTATGGCCAGCTTCTTAATCTTAAATATATTACAATTCCCCCATACAAATAGACAGCATAATCCAAACTAGTTTTACATGGATTTCACTAAATGCCCTATGGTGAACTACTAGTGCCATGCTAGATCACTGGTTGCTGCTTAACTGTAATTAAACAACAGTGAGGGTAAGTCATTTGTATACACAGATGGTCTGTGTAACCATCAATTACGATGACTTTAATGGCTGTTATTTTATCACATTTGGACATCTGAGCTGCACAAAGTCACAATAATAAAATATTCCATCTATCTTCAGACAAATTCACACTAGTCTTGTAAAGCTAGATTTATGACTATTTAAAAGAATAAAATGACAAGAGGATTAGCTATTTTCATCCACAGACAGCTTCTACAAGCCCCTACAAGTTACAGCCACTTCTGTGTATACTTCAACTATCCGGTTTTGATAAAAAACGATGTCCATGTAAAGTATATCAGCTTTCTTCAACACACAGACAATAACTACAAATTACAGCAATCCAGTTTGCTTCACACAAGTTACAGTAATTTTGCAAAGCTAGAATAACATGCAAAAACAGAAATATTGTGAAACAGCAAATTAACAAATCATCAGTGAAAGTATGCATATTAATCTTTAAGTTCTTCCGATAAAACATTAATGAAATATATATTACATGATTATAATATGCAAGAATTTAAGTAATAATATACAAAATCGTGCCTTGTCATAATTTTACAATAATATACAGATGAACCCATGTGTTTCACCCTAGATGAATGAAACTCATAAATTTATCTCTATAAAAGTTATTTAATATTTGGCACAGCTAGAAAGCTTTAAGAGCTTCAACAAACTACTGTTTAAACACAAATGTATTTTTAAGTTACGCATAATATTGTTTGCAGCTTTGATTTAACAAAGCCCCTTTAAACTCTGAAAGAGGAACAGTATATACATTTATAAGGGACAGAATAGTATTTTAAAAACAGGGTACATAAATCATATTACCAGAGAATGGCATTCATTCCCACATGTGGAAGTCAACAGCCCCCAAACCAGTATAACAAACAGCTGAATCATTGTGTAAGATAACATTACATTTCAGAACTCTGAACTCAACATGGCTTTATACTTTGAAGACCAAGGTGTATGCCAGCACTTTTAGGATGTACTAAACTTATAACCATGGAGAAGCCTACATTTAAAAATGAAGTTGTATTTATTTATTTATTTTATTTTACATTTGTTAACCGGGCTAGTCTGGCTGGATACATGTCCATTTTCAGCAGAGGCCCGAGGAGAAAAGCTCCACTATCAGACTAAGACAATACATGAGGAATACTTTACTAAATAAATCAATTTTTTTAAAAAACAAAAAAACAAAAATGTACAGAGACAAAATACAGTTTGCCTGGACTAATTTAAGTAGGCAACAAACAGAGTTCACATTATGTGGCTGAGGAGTTAAGCTCAGGCACAAAAATATAAAGTTGAGTTAAGGATATCTGTAGTCAAGCTAAGTAATTTAATCATCGGTCAGTAGGCTAGAAGACAGATTAGGTAGTTAGCAGAGGGAGAAACTGATGGTAACAAGTGTTAAAAAAGCAAGTTAGAAGGTAAACAGGTAGATAGGTAGTAAAGCTATGGGAAAAAGGGGAGAAAAGATAGATAGAAATTGTGGATAGAATATGGTTACGTAGGGTAAAAGTATTTTAACATAGTTAAATGTTATGAAAGTCAAGTTGAAAAGGAGAGTGAGGAAGCAGGATAGAGATGAAATGCTATGGTAGTAGGATAAAGATGGTCTAGGTATGGCTGGAAAGAAAATAGAGAGAGGATGGCTATACGGTGAAGTAGGCAATAAGATAGGAGAAAAGAGTGAAGGTCCAGTGAAGGGGGCTGAGGATGTTAGTCTAGGTAAGAAAGGGAGTGGAAAGAATTGCAAGTAGCAGACTGTATATAGTAATGAACAGTACTATGCTCAGTCAGGATTGGAGCAGGGGCATAGCCAGTGAATTAGTAGGTGGTTTTTTATCTGTTTTTTGAAAAGGTGACATGATGTTAGGGAGGTCAGTTCAATGGGAAGTTTATTCCAGTAAGAACCGATAGTGTTTGCAAATAGGGAATCACCTGATTTGTTATGAGATTTCAAGGTAGTAACTAGTAGCTTGTTGGCTGATCTGAGTGTCTTGAGATTTTATAAGGTGTGATGAGTTTATTTAGTATGGGTATATTGGAGGGGTAATGAAGAATTTTGAAAGTGATGATTAGTTGTTGTAGGAGTATAAGGTTCGGGAGTTCAAGCCAGTTGAGTTTCTTTAAGTTAAGACAGTGGTGAGTTTGGAAAGGTGAGCCAGTGGCAAATCTGGCTATACTGTGGTAGGCAGTATTCAGTTTCTGAAGATTGCCTTTAGATAAGTTGACAAAGGAGGGGGAGGCGTAAGTTAGTGTAGAGATAAGGTGAGTTTGGGCAAGGGCTACTCGGGAGGTTGAAGTGAGATAGGGCTTTAGCCTGTATAGGGCACCAATCTTTTATTGACAGTTTTGATAGTTAAATCAATGTGACAGTCAAAATTTATCTGGTTATCTATGGTGACGCCTAGGAGTTTAGTGCAGTTGTCAGGTTTGATGATAGTGCCATTACAGGATGTTATAGAAAAAGAGATAGGGGTGGATTTAGAGGTAGGGGTAAAGAGTAGTAGTTTGGTTTTTTTGGGATTAAGGAGGAGACAGATGTGTTGAAACCAATTTTCTGCTGCAGTAAAGACTACTTGGGTAGTGGAGTGGAGTTCTGCTGGGGTAGAGGCAGAGCAGATGAGAGTGGAATCATCTGCATATTGTATGCATGTGGATGTTGGTAGGAATTGGGCAAATTATTGATGAAAATGGAGAAAAGTAGGGGGCCTAGGATAGATCCTTGTGGGACACCAATAGTAACAGGGAGTTGAGTGGATAGATGGTTGTCCCACAGGACAGCTTGTTTTCTATTAGTCAAATACGAGTTGAACCACTGTAATGCTTGAGAATCCAGTGATAGAGATTTTAAGGTATCAAGGAGAAGTTGATGGTTGACCATATCAAATGCTTTTGAGAGGTCCAGAAATAGTGCAGATGAGAATAGGTTTCTATTTCGATTTTATTTATGGTGTCAGAGAAGGAGAGAAGGGCAGTAGTAGTGCTGTGGTAGGGTCTAAAACCATGTTGAGAGTCTACAAGCAGGTTGTTATTTAAGAGATAGTTTAGAAGTTGATGGTGAATACAGCGCTCCATTATTTTGGATAGAGGCGATAGAAGGGCAATAGGTCTAAAATTGGATAGTTCATTAGAGTTTCCACCTTTATGGAGTGGAATAATGTGGGAGATTTTCCAGCAGGATGGAATTTTGGATTCTGTTATGGTTCTGTTTATTAAGATGGATACTGGGTAGGCTATTTCTTTTGCAGCTAATTGAAGGTATTCAGCTGGAAGTTTGTCAGCCGAGGGGGTGCAGGGTTTTAGTTTAGAAAGTAGTTTCTGTATATAGGTAGTTGAGACGGTTTCAAGTTTTAGTGTATAGGTATTGTTAGGGATGGGGGTAGTTTGGAGGGAGGGGGGTGGAGTCATGGTGCTTGCAAGTGAGTTTACAGTTTGAGAGAAGAAATTGTTAAAGGTGTTGGCTATGATGTTAGGTTGTTTTGTGCTAAGCTAGCTGGGGTAGGTGTTTTGGTGTTGCCTGGGTGGAGTAGTTTATTAATTCCTGACCAGAATTTTTTGGGTTTTGGTTTTGGTTTTGTTGGTATTGAAAGTTGTAGTTTTTTTGTCTAGGATGACAAGTTTCTTTGTTTTGTTTCTTAGATGTTTGAAGGTTTGATGGTCAGTAGGGCTTTTAGTGGATCTCCATTTTGACCATGATTTATTTCTCGCTCTCATAGTTTGTTTAGTTATAACAGAGAGCCAAGGAGCTGCTTTGGATCTGATTCTGACTAACCGGGATGGGGCATGTTGGTTTAGAATTTGTAAGAAGGTGTTGTTGAAATGCGTTACTGCTTCATCTATTGGGAGGTATTTTAGAGTTGACCAGTTATATTCTTTGAGTTCAGTTTGAAAGGATGTTAGATTGAATGCTGTTTTGTTGTATTTAGTTCGATAAGTAGTTTGTTTAGGAATGTTGCATTTTTGTTTGGTGATAAAGGTAAGGAGGTGGTCACTAATATTGTCAGGGAGTATACCTGTTTTATAGGAGAGGGGATTGTTGTTGGTCAGTATCCAGTCTAGGATCGTTTGTTTGTGGGTGGATTTATGTATTCTCGTAGGGGAGTTAATGGTTTGGTGAAAGTTAAAGAGGTTAAGGTGTGTGGTGGGTTTGGGAGATATGCAGGAGTTCCAGTCGATATTAAAATCACCTAGGATTATGGTTTCCTGGGGGAAGGTGCTAGAAATCCAGCTTAGGATATTTTCCAGGGTGTGGATGTTCTTGCCTGGGGGGATGTAGGAACATATTATGTTTATAGCTTTGGTTTTGTTAATTTGGAGTTTAGTGGAAAGAATTTCAGCATTTCCTGGTGTGGGGGGGAAGGAGTTAATTAAAGCCACCTGAAGTTGGGATTTGAACAGGAGGGCCACTCCTCCACCTTTTTTATTAGGACGGTCTTGTCTTAAGGTACTATAGCCTGGGGGGGTGAATTCATTGTCTTTGGTACTAGGTTTAAGCCAGGTTTCTGTGAGACAGAGGATATCAAAGGCATAAAAATCAATTAAGGCATGGAGTTGAGTGACTTTGTTGTTAATGCTACGAATATTAAGATGAGCAATAGAGAGGAGTCAGAGGAAAAGGGTGGGTTAGAATAATTGGTAGTTTGTTTTAGAGGGCTTTGATTTTGGAGGGTATTGGGGCCAGGGTTGGGGTGGATATCTCCATATATAAGTAAAAGAGTTTGGGGTGGTTGCAGGGGTTTTGTATATTTGACTGGTATTAGAATGAGTCTTTTGGAGGTTGTGAGTTGGTAGTGGTGGGCTTTATGGTAGAGAGGGGGGAGGTAGGGACAGGTAGCTAGTATATTAATATGTGATTGTTTGGGTAGGGGAAGTGTAGTTGTAGTATGTTTGGTTAAAGTAGGAGTTTGGTAAAGTTTGAGATTTTCATAGGAGGTAAGGGTGTAGTAGTAAAGTAGGATGTTTAGGAGAAGAAGAGGAAAGAGATATTTAAGGGTTAAGGGCATGTTTTTATAGAGTATGAGGTTAGAGATTATAGGTTTGTAGGGAATAGGAGGGGTGGTTTCAAGAGAGGGTGTGGTTGAAGGAGTGAGGAATTAATTGGTGGATATGTAGGAGAGAGGTTATAGGTTGCTGTTTAGTTGGGGGTGTGTCTAGGGAAGTATAAAGGTAGGACCCTGGGGGTGGGTGGGAATTGGGGGTAGGGAGGGGAGCGGAGTGAGCCCAAGAGGGCGAACGGAGCGGGTAGAAACAAGGAGAGTAGGAGAAGAGCAGGAACAATCAGCAGATTGTGTAGTTGATGAGAGGTGAGTAGGGAAACATATAGTCAGAAGGACAGAGGTGGTAAAATATGTGAGACAGAATAAACAGGGCAATTTATGGTTTACAGAGAGAATCAGTAGTGAGAGAAGTAGTCAGGATTAGTGGTAAGAGACTGCCATCTAGTGGACAAATGGAGAAATGCAGGTTATAACCCACCTGGGCAGTCCCTGGACTGGATAGGCTGACGCGAGATAGGAGCTAATGTAAATCTGGGATCTGGATGTAGAGGGAGTGCAGAGATACAATAGAGTAAGGGCTTGGCTGCTGGCTATTCAGGCAGGGGAGCACACTGAACACCTAATTGGGCCTAAAAGCAATAAAATACACAAATTAGCAGCAGATGTACATACTTCCTTGAGTCCTTCTGGGATAAGCTGGTTCAGTACATAGACTTTACTTGGTTAAGCGGCAGGATGAACAGCTGGTAAAAATGGTTGGGCCAAGTGTTTAGCAGCAGATGTACATACTTCCTAGAGTCCTTCTGTGATAATTTGATTCAGTACAGATTGATGTACTTGGTTAAGTGGCAGGTTGAACTGCTGGTAACAATGGTTGGGCCAAGTGTCCACCTGGACGTAAACAAAGTGGGTAGTTCAGGATGGGACAGGGCAGCTGAAGAGCAGGAGAAAAAGTTGAGAGAGGAATTGTAGATTAGTGATACAAAAACATAACTTAAATAGTCAAAGTTTACAGTATCAAAATATATAATGCAACTAACAATAGTAAAAATCACAGTATCACATGGTTTGAAGACAAAACCTATAGTCCAAAATATATAATGCAACTAACAATAGTAAAAGTCACAGTATCACACGGTTTGAAGACAAAACCTATAGGCCAGAAGGTTGTACCATCCAAGCAATGTCTGGAGAAGACAGGACAGATATGACCTTCTTTACAGTTAACTAAAGATACATAAGTATAGTGCTAGGAAAGTAATAGATACAATAATTCTATTACTAGCCTCTGGATTGCAAACTTAGAGAGGGACAAAATGGAGAACTGAGCGCTTCCTATAGGCACAATTAAACTAGTCGGCGTGGTAAAATACAATACAACGCACTTAGTAAGGCATGTGCGAGAGCTAGCATATGCAGAGTAAAAGTAAAACCTTTAAACCCGACAGCGTTTAACAACAGATAAAGGCTAAGAAGGTTAGGCTAAGTTAGGCATATGCGAGAGCTAGCATGTGCAGAGTAAAGTAAACCCTTTAAACCCGACAGCGTTTAACAACAGCTAAAGGCTAAGCAAGGGACAGTCTTACACAGCTGATTCTGTGTTAGTATAACAAAATAGTACAGCCAAACAACTGGGTTGTGTATGCTACGTAGATACGAGGCGTTCCAATTAACGCTTGTGCAGACAAAAGGCAGAATGCGAGTTATAAGAATTACTGTTTCAATAAGCAACGCTCATGCGGACAAAAGACAGAATACAAATTAAATAAGGATTCCTGTTACAATAAGCAACACATTCTATATAACACGGCACATGCAAGAGCTAGCATATGGAGAGTAAAAGTAAACCCTCAAACCCGACAGCGTTTAACAACAGAATGAGGCTATGAAAGAGATAATAACCTTACACAACTGATTATATGTTAGTATAACATAGTAAAGCAAACCGCTAGTTTGTATATGCATAGATACGAGGCGATCCAATTAACACTTGTGCAACAAAAGGCAGTATCCAAGTTAATAAGGATTACTATTTCTGTAAGCAACACATTACAATAAACATACAGAAGTCAGAAGGCAGTCATGTTGGATTACTTACATATCTTTCGGTATGCAAAGATATCTAGCAGTAGACAACAGTTAAAAGCAGGTAGGAACAAACATTGTACTTACTATAGGTGTAGACGCTCCGCCAAGAACGCACAGCAGCCGAACGTGAGCAGGGTTTAAAAATGGCGCCCAAAGGTTGGGAGAGTTTTTATAAGTTTAGGAGGTAGTCGGGGAGAGGGGGAGGAGCAGGGAATAGGGGGAAGCAGGTAGGAACCGGAACAGCTGTCAATCAGTGGCTAAGGGGAGTAGCGAGATTAGCAGATATCTCAGTAGATGGAAGGGTTCAGAGAATCAGGAAAGAATCCAAGTGGGGCTAGGCAGAGGAGAGTAGTAAATGTGCAGGCTAGAATATAAGTTGAAATGGGGAGGAGAGAGATGGAGGAGGTACAATACAGTAAATGCCAGATTAGTTTATAAAAGGGATGGGGTGGGTGGAGAGCAAAAAAGCAATGGAGCACAATGTAATAGCAGGAACAGCAGGACCTATGAGAGTAGGAGAAGAGCAGGAACAATCAGCAGATTGTGTAGTTGATGAGAGGTGAGTAGGGAAACATATAGTCAGAAGGACAGAGGTGGTAAAATATGTGAGACAGAATAAACAGGGCAATTTATGGTTTACAGAGAGAATCAGTAGTGAGAGAAGTAGTCAGGATTAGTGGTAAGAGACTGCCATCTAGTGGACAAATGGAGAAATGCAGGTTATAACCCACCTGGGCAGTCCCTGGACTGGATAGGCTGAGGGGAGATAGGAGCTAATGTAAATCTGGGATCTGGATGTAGAGGGAGTGCAGAGATACAATAGAGTAAGGGCTTGGCTGCTGGCTATTCAGGCAGGGGAGCACACTGAACACCTAATTGGGCCTAAAAGCAATAAAATACACAAATTAGCAGCAGATGTACATACTTCCTTGAGTCCTTCTGGGATAAGCTGGTTCAGTACATAGACTTTACTTGGTTAAGCGGCAGGATGAACAGCTGGTAAAAATGGTTGGGCCAAGTGTTTAGCAGCAGATGTACATACTTCCTAGAGTCCTTCTGTGATAATTTGATTCAGTACAGATTGATGTACTTGGTTAAGTGGCAGGTTGAACTGCTGGTAAAAATGGTTGGGCCAAGTGTCCACCTGGACGTATACAAAGTGGGTAGTTCAGGATGGGACAGGACAGTTCCTTGAGTCCTTCTGGGATAAGCTGGTTCAGTACATAGACTTTACTTGGTTAAGCGGCAGGATGAACAGCTGGTAAAAATGGTTGGGCCAAGTGTTTAGCAGCAGATGTACATACTTCCTAGAGTCCTTCTGTGATAATTTGATTCAGTACAGATTGATGTACTTGGTTAAGTGGCAGGTTGAACTGCTGGTAAAAATGGTTGGGCCAAGTGTCCACCTGGACGTATACAAAGTGGGTAGTTCAGGATGGGACAGGACAGTTCCTTGAGTCCTTCTGGGATAAGCTGGTTCAGTACATAGACTTTACTTGGTTAAGCGGCAGGATGAACAGCTGGTAAAAATGGTTGGGCCAAGTGTTTAGCAGCAGATGTACATACTTCCTAGAGTCCTTCTGTGATAATTTGATTCAGTACAGATTGATGTACTTGGTTAAGTGGCAGGTTGAACTGCTGGTAACAATGGTTGGGCCAAGTGTCCACCTGGACGTAAACAAAGTGGGTAGTTCAGGATGGGACAGGGCAGTATAGGTGTAGACGCTCCGCCAAGAACGCACAGCAGCCGAACGTGAGCAAGGTTTAAAAAAAAAAAAAAAAAAAAAAAAAAAAAAATGCCATTACATGTACAGCAACACATTGCTAATTTCATAAAAGAATCACCATTAACAACATTCCAGAATTTATTTTATCCGTTTACAGAAGAAAAGGACTTATATTAAAACAAATATAAAGTGATAATATGGACTTTTCTCTATTTTGGTTTTATTCTATCTTCTCTTTACAATACCATGAATGTAATGCTTCCTAACTTCCAGGACATAGAAAAACAGATATAGAACGGAACAAGCTGTTCATTCATCTACCTATAAAAGTACATACACACACACAAAGAACACAGGACTACAGAAATATTTCAGCTCTGCTTGGATTTTTCTATAATGACTGCAAAACTTCATCACACAAGGCAAGGACTTTAAAGTGATGCTCCCTGAAATAGCAACAAGGTCATATATAAGGGGGATCCCCCTACAGTTTATCAAATGTACATTTGTTCAATAACTGCAAGGGGTGATACAAATTGCCAAATGTTGTAATTGTCTAACCTTCAGAATTCTGAATGTGTGTTTAACTAAAAACAGTAAGTGTTGTTTAGGTAGGGGTGGGAGTGTCTGTGTTTTGGGTTCAGGTTAGGTAGAGGTATAGCTTTAGTGTGTCTGTGGGGGGGGTGTTAAGTAATGGCATGGTTTTAGTGTGTGTATTTGTTGGGGGGTTGTTCATGGGTAAGAGTTAGAGAAGTGGCTAGATCTAGTGTTTAGTGTGTGTGTGTGTGTGTGTTTCTGAGCATTTTCTTATGTAATGTTAGTGTTGCAGAAAGTATTTTAAGGTAAAGAGTAGGGTTAACACATATGCAGGGGGCATGAATCTTTAGTGTGGTTTGGGAGCAACACAATAGTAATGGTTTTGATAATATATGATTTTTCCACAGTTATTCTGACCAGCAGTAAAAGTTTGATGAAAATTGATTTTACTTAATGAAAATGTACAGTGTTGTTTTTAAAATGACAAAAAAAATATGCTTTATTGAAAGTTTCTTTGAACTGCCAAATATGTTTAAAATGAACATGGATTGTGCTGCTCTTTTTATTTTAGGACTTTAAATCAAAAATGCTTCTATAATCTCAATGTGTCATCTGTCTTTTAAAAAAAAAAAAAAAAGAATGCTACTGCAAATCAATGGTTCATTCTTTAACTGCAGTCAACCATCATTTTTCTATCCTATAAACCATAGAGCCATTCAATGAGCTGTCTCAAACAGCATACTGTATTATACAGCTTGCAAACTCTGCAGAATTTAAGTGAGAAAATACAAGCTCAGAACTAACATCCACAAATGTCAACACTTAGCAGTAAAGCCTAGCAGTTCAGTAAAGCAATGCGTTTCTGGGAGTAGTGCTCCACAGTGAATTCTTGTATTGATCAAGTGATACATAGCAGTTAATTATATCACCTTCTGACATCACTGGGAGGGAAACGCTGTCTTTCAAGTAGAAGTGAGACTGGAGTAAACTGTACTGGAAGGAAAAATGTTCTAATATTCTACTAGATTACTAGTTTATTGTGTTGGAAGTTTACTGTTATTTCCTCATTCTTGTTTGTTTTCTGGATCAAGCCAAAACAAATTTAGTGTTACTTAATAAAAGGAAGGATACATAAGTAGGATTGTTCTATACCATTAACTAAAATAAACTTATTCTGTCTGTGTGATTTTTTTTTTATTTTTTTAAGCTAAATTTGTTGGCATAAATTAATAACTTATTATGAAGCTGCTGGTTTGCAAGTCAGTGTTGCTGGTTTACAACTGTTTCTTCGCAATTCATACAATTCAGATTAATTTATAAAAGCTGCTTAGTAGTTCAGATAGCGGAGCCTTGCAAATTAAATGTTCACACAATCAGATTTGCAGACTGTACATTTAATTTCTCATTAATAACGTGTACAATATGAAAATATTTTAGAACATATTATTTCAGGTAGGCTGCTTACTGCTTTAAGTTTTGAAGTTACTTGTGGCCATTATTTTTGTTTCATCTCAAAAAAAAAATGAAAGAACAGGTAAAGGTAATAAGCAACTTTACATGTCTAAAGCAAGACATTTGAGTGTGCGCGTGCACACACACACACACACACACACATTTTATATATGTATATATATATATATATATATATATATATATATATATATATGTTCATAGGTGCATCGTGCCACCCAATCTTAGTTCCCAGTGCCTCTGTCAAGTAGAGCCACTGGAGTGATCCCCGGGGTGAATTTTCTATTTCCTATCCACTCATCAAGATTTCTCTTGAAGAGGGCCAGTGAGGTGCTCCACTTGACATGTAAGGGAAGTCTATTCCATAGCATGGGCAGTCTGTGGGTTATGAACCTGTCCCTCCAACTTGTTCTGTTGTTTGTGGTAATGAGGTTGAGGTCTCTGGAGCATGTAGTATGGAGGGATTGGGAATTCTTTAGATGTAGCATTTCTAACAGAGCTGGGTCAGACATGGCTTTGTAAGTCAAGGAAAGATCGTCTCTAAGTAGGTGATATGAGACATAAAATAGCTGAAGTTTTTTTAGTCTGTCCATATAGGACAAGTGTTTAAGGCCTAGGATCCTCTTTGTGAGGTACTTTTGCGGCCTCTCCAGTTGTTGTAGGTGTCTAGTGAGGTACATGCCAAATGGGGTATTGTACTCTATGACTGGCCTAACGAGGGAAGAGAAGAGGGAGACAATGACCTCTTTCTTCCTAGATGCAAAACCCTTAGTAATGAGATGTGCCACATAGAAGGACTTTCTAACCAAAGTGGCAATGTGGTGGTCAAGAGAGGTTGCTGTCAACCTGTGTTCCCAGATCTCTTATGATGCCTTCTGTGTTCAGTGGGCTACCATCGATGTGGTAATTCATGGGAAATGGGTTTTTCTCAAAGGGGGTGATGAGACATGCTTTGGCATTGAGCTTAAGGCCATGGTTCTGACACCAGTCATTGGTCTCAGCGAGATCTTTCTGTATGATGTCAACATCACTTGGGGAGTTAATTATGGCTCCTAACTTGAAATTATCTGTGAACTTTGTCAGCCAGAGTCCCTTTGTGTTGGCCTGGACTTCAGAGAAGTAGATACCAAACAGGAGAGGACCCAGGGTCAAACCCTGTGGGACTCCACTCATGACTGGTCAACAGTCTGACTTGGAGTCGGCTACTTTCACACAGTGGGTTCTATCTGTGAGCCAATTTGCAACCCACCTAGTAATATAGGGGTTGATGCCCAGCTTAGTGAGTTTTTCTATGATTCCTGAATGGGGAATGATATCAAAGGCCTTGGCCAGATCAAGGAAGGCTGTATGAACCACCTTGCTTTCATCCACAGCTCTGGTGACTGACTCAAAGAAGTTGACCATGTTGAGCAGGCATGATCTATCCTTCACAAAACCAAACTGTGTGGGATCCAGAGTTTGGAGGTTCCCTATATCTTTGTTTATTAGGTCCATGATGATGCATTCCATAGCTTTGCATATCAGACTTGTCAGGCTAATGGGGCGATAGTTCCCAGGGTCTGTAGTCGCTACTCCTTTGTGGAGAGGGATGACTGTAGCAGTGCGCCATTTAGTAGGGACAAAGCCTGAGGTGAGGCTATGATTGAACAGGACACACAGGTGAGGTGCCAGTTCATTCTGTAGTTCATGTAGAACACAGCCAGGGATATTGTCAGGTCCCATAGAAGCTGTATTCTTGGCCTTGGACAGCGCTGTTTTAAACTGTACAGCAGTAACACTGGGTGTCTGGCAATCTACTGATATTGTGATTGGTCGTTTGGTGGGGGGGGGTAAAGTTGGCACTGAATCTGTCGGCCAGTATATTGGCAATATCTGTTGGCTCAGTATAGGAGGTGCCATTGTGCAGCAGCTCTGAGCAAATCTGGGAATTGCCATGGAGATTCCGTACATAACTATAGAAGGCCTTGTGGTTGTATTTACTATCTGCTGCAATTCTGTTTTCATAGCTAGCTTTAGAGGATTTGATGAGGATTCTCAGCTTTTTGTTGAGGCTGATAAGGGAGTTTTTCCAGTTTTGGAACTTCACCTTATTTCTCATCAGTTTCCTCCTTCTGTTGTAGAGTTTGTTTATGGCAGGGGGCTACCAGATTGGCTTCCCTTTTTTGGAGGAGAGTGTCTTGGTTCTATTGGGTATGGTGAGATCCATGCGTTTGTGTACGTGTTCGTACAGGACATTAGTGCATGATTCAGCAGTCATGCAGCTGTTCTGCAATTGCATGGGTGTCGTGAAGTTAGCCACCTCTGTTTTTAGGAGCCCAAAGTTAGCTTTGGAGAATTTTTTCATGGTGGTTACCTTTGCGGGTGTGGGGGTGGG
>NC_056748.1:842915922-842955922 GCF_019279795.1 Protopterus annectens | reverse complement strand
TTTTTGCCTTATGAGCTGTGTCTGTGAGGCACTGGTTTGTTGTCTGCTGTTTGTGATGTGTTTGGTGTTGTGTGTGGAATGTTATATAATATATAAATGTATAGCCACCCAGCAGTGTTAACCTTGGCTCTGGATGATTGTCTCTATTTAAGTGATACTCCGATCCCATGCACAAAAATGGAAAAAGAAGCTGTGGATGGCTTTATATATGTGTGTGTATTTATTTGTGTGTGTTGGTACACAGAAGTGTATTCCCCTCATATTTATTAATTTCTTAACTTTAGAAGTGGAGTTTGAGGCAAAAAAAAATCAGATTTGTGTACTGTATCTGAAGAGTAGGATTAGGTATTAACTTATATACTATTTAAGGACATGTAAACTTTTCTAAGACTTGGGCTGCATTTGCAAGTAAACAATTATTTGGCTCCCTGCTAGAGTTTTAAAACAGAAACTAAGCAAGGGAAGTACATTTATTTGATTTCTTTTTGTCTGCACTTAATTTTTTAGTCATTTAGATCTGCCTTCTGCATTAAATTTAGTAGAATTTAATATTTTATAGCCTAGTCTGTCCCAGTAAAGCACCCTTAAAAGCCTTCTGTAAGCCCCAGTACATCACACCTTGTAGCTCACTAATTAAAGGACCAGACAACATGGATATGCAGTTTCCTAGCTTCTCTGCGGCCAGCTTTGTAGATATGGGTATCTAGAGATAATATAGCAATGATCTCATGTTTGCTGACAACCACTTAATCCTTAAAATAACCGATACAGTATGCAAGAAGTGTTGGAAGCTAAACTCTCACACAGAAGCACACATCAGGTTGTCAAACCATGTACAGCACCCACCTTACATAGCACACAACACACACAGACCAATGTATGCTGAGGCACTTAAATGCAATCTTCCTAAACAACAAAGACCCCCCCTTAGACTGCCCATTAGCAAAATGTATCCTCAGCAAACCCAAATCCACACAAGAAAAGCACCACCTAACACTGCACATACAGGCACACTCAGTGGAGTACCATATACAAAGCCAATTAAGGCAAGCAAACACACTTCCCAGGAGTCTAGTCATAGGGGACTCCATTGTAAGATATACCGATACCCCTCTAGCCATGCTGTATAAGGAGAAGATAACATTTAGTTGCCTATATGAAGCCAGGATCCTCCAGATTATACATCCCCTCAAGTCAGTGCACCTCAGGTACCAGTATGATTCTATCATAGTCCATATAGGTGTAAATGGCCTGAGACTTAAGTCTCTGGACTATATGAAGGAGATATTATGAAATGTCTGATTTTAACAATTACCCAAGTTTCTGGTATAATGGTTTCCGCGGTGGTACGGCGGTAGCGTTGTTACCTCACAGCAAGAGGTTCTCCCGTTTGATTCTCGGCTTGGCTTGGGAGTGCCTTCTGTGTGGAGTCTGCATGTCCTCCCCACGGTTAGGTAGCGTTCGAAAGACATGCATGCGTAAATGGGCGTTCCTTCGTTGAAGGTTGTGCGTCGAGCTGGCACCTCGGCATTTCGTAAAAATCTACTGCCAATCATTAGCAGACCGGAGTTCCACTGTGGTGACCTCTTACCGGGAAAAAGCCGAAAGACAAACAACAACAGCAACAACAAAACAATAACAACCCAAGTTTCTGGTATCATCCTTAGGGATGGGAGGAGATGGATACCAGACTTCATTGCTTTCCCAGGGATGGTCTGCACCTGTCCCCTCTAGGCTTTAGAATACTGACTAAATCTTTATTCAACCCCATAAAGCCTTTTTAGGCAATGCCAAATTGATAAACCTACCAACACAGCAAAATCTAGCTGTAATGAACCTCATTGTGTTACTGCTCAATACCAGAAACCTAAACAAAAACCTACACTACCTGCAAGCCCTCTCCACTCTTGAGAATACAGACATCTGTGCAGTTACCACACATGGTTTAAAGCTGCAAAGATTACCCCAGCAGTACAAAGTTTCCATGCTTTCTACACTTTTAGACCAGTAGCTGTACAGTCAGGGACTAAAGATGATGTCTCGATATACATAAACAACAAGCAGATCTCTAGGTTAGTTAAACTGGATTACACACTGGAGTTTGTCCATATGCAGATCAACATAGATAAAATCCTGTACCATATACTAACTAGTGATAGGTCACCCTCAGTGTCCCAAGATACTCGCAGCATATACTTAGACCTACTGAAGACACTATCCAAACACCCTACTAATAAGGGACTTTAATTACTCCTCTACAGACTGGAAAATAAAATGAAAACTCCAGCAAAGCTAGTACTTCCACTGAGTGACCTCCAAAACCTCTTGTATCAGAGGCACATGGGATATATGAATATACCCTTTCTGATACAAGAGGTTTGGGAAGTCACTCAGTGGAAGTTCTAGCTTTGCTGGAGTTTTCACTTTGTTTTTACTGATTGGTTTTTCAGTGACCTTCTCACTTATTGTTTTAGTTCCTCTACAGACTGGGGAATCCTGCATGGCCTCAAATCTGCAGGCATGGAGATTGCTGGACTTTGTATTTACAAATTTACAAACACCCTTGCCAGACAGTGCCCACTAGAGGCTCCAACATACTGGACCTTTTACTCACAAATGAGTAAAAGCTGCACCCCCCATGTCACATCCTCCCTGGTAGGATCTGACCATAAAGCTGTGTCCTTCTAAATCAAAATTAGCACAGTAGCTCCAGTAAAACCAAAAATATCTAGGAACTATTCAAAGGCAAACTATCTTTTATTAAGCCATAGCTTGTCAAAATTCAATGACCCTCCAAATCCAGAGAAAACAGTAGCCTTGATCATAGAAACCCTGTACAACAACATCAATGGTTACATATAGACTGCTGTACCTACCAGACGTAACCCCAAAACTTATTCCAAACCCTTAACCCCCCCAAAAAAATAAAAACACCCTTGTGGCATCCCAAATTAAACAGGATATACAACTAAAGTAAAACTTCATGTTTAAAATCAGGCAGTGTAACCTCCATAATAAGAACACTGTCATCAAATTAAACAGGCAATTAAGAGAGTTAATCAAGTCCAATAGGCACATTTCAAGGCTAAGACATCCATAAGTCCTTCTTCAGCTATCAGAAACCTCAAAAGCAGCACACAGCAGTGTGCTAAACTGCTGTTTAATGGTGCCACATTCACTGATCTGGATGATGCAGGGAATCTGTTGGCTGACAACTTCAATTCCAACTTTACCCACTACTCACTCTAGCCACCTCCCAAGAAATACCCTCAAACATGACCCCTCTAATTATAAATAGAGAGCATGTCCTAGCTGTGGCTTGCTAATGCCAAGAACCCAGCCTTAATATGCCCTGAGAATATCCTGGGATGCTTTCTGAATAGTCTAAAATATGACTTATCAGGGACACTAGAGTCACTATTTAACTATAGTCTCAAAACAGGTTTTGTGCAACAAGAATGGAGAACTGCAATGGTCACCCCCTTCACAAGGGCAGACCATTTACATATCCTAGAAAATACAGACCCAATAATCTGACTTGACTTATTTGCAAAGACATGAAAAGAAAAGAATCATCATGGAAATGAACAACAAATACATTAGAGACCTTCTGGCACTGGATCCATCTCAGTTTGGCTTTGTCAAAAGAAAGTCATACCTACTGATACTGGTGGTCTTCTCTGAAAAACTTACCAAGGCAATGGATGAGGAAAAAACTGTGTATACTGCCTACCTTGATCTGGTTAAGGCATTTGATATAACACCCCAAGCGGGCATTGTTAAACTTATGGAATTAGGCATAAACCCCTGCATAACATGCTGGATAGCCAGCTGACTCGGGGATAGGACCTAGGATGTTAAGATTGGTGAGACAAACTCCACAAAGAGGATGGTCAGCAGTGGAGTCCCTCAGGGGGTCAGTGCTGGACCCACGCCTCTTTAGCATCTACTTCTTGGAAGCCAAAGACAATGACAAAAGTCTCTGAATGATGAAGTTTGCAGATGATTGCATTTTGGGGGATTCTATGACTTCTCCTAGTTTGCAAACACCCTACAGGAAGGTCTACACTTAAATAAATGAGTGGTGGCAAATCCACAGTTTAAAACTCAGTACCAAGAAATGCATTATAGTACCTTTTGGGAAGTGATCCAGCCTAGGAAACTATGCCATTGATAAAACACCCTTATGAGTTGGCTCACTAGTCAGGGATTTGGGAACTTCCAACCAAAGTGACACATAGCTCACAACACCAGTGTGCCACCCAACAACAGCCCCTAAGGTAAGACAATGTACCCAACACTTTAGTCATAGGTGACTCTATAGTTAGGCACACTGATGTCCCACTCACCAGGCTGAACAAGGAGAAAATTACAGTCAGCTGCCTGTCAGGTGCCAGGATCTGCCACATAACGCATGCACTCAAGTCACTCCACAACAATTACAAATACGACTCTGTCATTGTCCATGCTGGAGTGAATGACTTGAGACGTACCTCCCTGGACTACATGAAAAGAGACATGGAAGAGTTCTTGGATCATGTGACCCAGGCAGGTATGACCCTAGCCCTGAATAGCATCCTGCCTTCGCCTAGAATGATACCACAGTATAAGGACAAAATGATTGACTTCAACAATTGGCTAAGCTTCTGGTGTCATACAAAGGGGATCCAGTATTTGTCTGCCTGGGAAGACATGATCGACAAACCACGATGCTTTGCCAGAAATGGTCTGAACCTGTCACCCCTGGGATTCACTTTACTGGCTAAAGCTCTTGCCACCCCTATAGTGCCTTTTTTAGGCAAGGTTCAAAGGATAAAACCACCACTGTAACAGATACAAGCATGCAAAATCTGAAGGTAATGCTACTCAATGCTAGAAGTCTAAACCTCAAAATGCACACTCTCGAGGCACTCCTAAAAATGGAGAACATCGATATCTGTGCAGTGACTGAGACCTGGTTCAAGGCTCCAGAGAGCACCCCTGCAAGAATTCTTACCACACTTTTCGGCCACAAAACCAAGACCGAAACACTAAAGGTGGAGGAGTGTCCATATTTACCAAGGATATTCACACCTCCAGGCTAGTTGCCCAAAACAATGTATCTGAAATTCTCCAGGTGCAACTAACACTAGGTAAGACTGCAATTCAAATTGTAGCTTGCTACAGATCCCCCACCATACCCCAAGATTCTCACTACACCTTCCTAAACATACTGGAAAATATTAAGATACAACCAAACACCCTAATACTGGGTGATTTCAACTACCCTGCCATTAACTGGGAAAACTACTCAGGTACCAACTCCTTTTCCCAATGGTTCTTGGAATTTATAAATTCCAATGCCCTGGATCAAGTAATCCATTGTCCCACCAGGGGCTCCAATATCCTAGACCTGGTCATTACCAACATGGGAGACAGATGCTCCACACCAGTGGTCACCCCCTCATTGGTCAGGTCTGACCATAAGCAAATCACCCTTGACATCCACATCCCACGCCCACCGCCCAGTAAGGAAACCTCCTTAAAAAACTTCTCCAAAGCCAACTTCATGCTACTGAAGTCAGAAGTGACAAACTTCACAACACCCACGCAGATGGGATCTGGAAGTTCGACTGCAGAATCCTACACTAAGGCACTGTATGAGCACATCCACTCGTGCATGAATCGTGCTATCCCAAATAGAACCAAGATGATCTTCTCCAAAAAAAGGAAGCCAATCTGGTGGTCCCCTGCTATAAACAAACTATACAACAGAAGGAGGAAACTGTTGCAGAAAAGAGGAAAATCCCAGGATGCAAAAAACTCCCTCACCAGCCTCAGTAAGAAACTGAGATCCCTCATAAAATCCTCAAAAGCTAGTTACGAAAATAAAATTGCCAAAGATTCCAAAGACAACCACAAGGCATTCTATACTTATGTCAAGAATCTAAATGGCAATGCTCAGATCTGCTCTGAGCTACAACAGAATGGCATTAAATATACTGATCCTAAGGATATTGCCAATATCCTGGCAGATCGATTTAGTGCCAACTTCACCCCCCTCTCACCCCCTAAAGGGCCCATCTCAATACCAAAAGATTGCCAAATTCCGATAATCACAGCCACACAAGTAGAAACAGCACTCTCCAAAGCTAAGAATACAGCATCCATGGGACCAGATGACATCCCAGGCTGTGTACTACATGAACTACAAAATGAACTGGCACCCCACCTAAATGTCCCGTTTAATCATAGCCTCACCTCAGGCTTCATGCTCACTGAGTGGCGCACAGCTACAGTTATCCCGCTCCACAAGGGAGGATCCACCTTGGATCCCGGGAACTACCGTCCCATCAGTCTGAAAAGCCTGATCTGCAAGGGCATGGAACGCATTATCATGGAACTTATAAACAAAGACATTGGCAACCTTCAAATACTGGACCCCACCCAGTTTGGGTTTGTGAAGGGCCGATCTTGTCTCCTGAATCTGACTGACTTCTTCGAATCAGTCTCCATAGCTGTGGATGAGGGTAAGGCAGTCCACACAGCCTATCTGGACCTTGTCAAGGCCTTCGACACCATCCCCCACTCTGGAATCATAGATAAACTTACTAAGCTGGGCATAAATCCCTACGTCACTCGATGGGTTGCCAACTGGCTTACTGACAGAACCCAGACTGTAAAAGTAGCAGACTCCAAATCCAGCTCCAGACAAGTGACAAGTGGAGTACCTCAGGGTTCAGTCCTGGGACCACTCTTGTTTGGCATCTACTTCTCTGAAGTACAAGCCAACACTAAGGGACTCTGGCTAACAAAGTTTGCAGATGACTGCAAACTGGGAGCCATTATAGAATCCCCAAATGATGTGGACATTCTACAAAAGGGCCTTACAGAAACAGATGCCTGGTGCCAGAGCCATGGGCTCAAGCTTAATGACAAGAAATGTATAGTTATCCCCTTGGAAAAAAACATGTACCCATGAACTACCACATAGGTGGCAGGACACTAAACATCAAAAGTGTGATGAGAGACTTGGGGACACAAGTGGACAGTGGTCTCACTTTCAATAACCACATTGCCACAACAGTCAGGAAATCCTTATATGTGGCACACCTCATCACTAAGGGCTTTTCATCCAGAAAAAAAGAAGTCATTGTCCCACTGTACTCATCCCTCATTAGACCCATTATAGAGTATAATGCCCCATTTGGTATGTACCTCACAAGACATCTGCAACAGCTGGAAAGGCCACAAAATACCTCACTAAGAGAGTCACAGGCCTAAAGCAGATGCCATATGCTGACCTTCTAAAAAAACTCCAGCTATACTCTGTGGCATAACGTCTACTCAGAGGTGATCTCTGCTTAACATACAAGGCTATGTCAAACCCTGAGTTGTTGGACATGCTCCACTTAAAGAAATCCAAATCCCTCAGAGCCACACGTTCCAGGGATCTAAACCTTATCATCACAATGAACAAAACATGCTGGAGGGATAGGTTCCTGACCCAGAGACTCCCCATACTCTGGAATAGACTGCCCATACATGTCAAGCAGAGCACCTCATTGGCCCTCTTCAAAAGGAACCTTGACGATTGGATGGGAGATAGGAAATTCTCCCCGGGGATCATGTCAGTCGCCCTGCTAGACAGGGGCCCAGAGAAGTAAATATTGTGGGAAGAAATTTCCAGGGAATTGTTATGGCTAGGCTTGCATAGGCCTTAGGGCCGACAGCCTAGTACCAACTTATGAACCTATGAACCAACCTATGCAGATAGCAACCTAGCCTTCGACCAACTGTGTCCAGGGCAGTAAGAAAATCCCTTTATGGTACTCATCTTATAAGTAAGAATATGGCATCTACATCGAGGGAAGTCATCATACCACTGTACTCAGTCATCATCAGACCTGTTGTAGAGTATAAGTCTTCCTTCAGTATGTTTTGTACTTGATGAGACACATGTACTACTGGAACGTCCACAAATGTTCCTTGCAAAAAGGATACAGGGAGTAAATACAGTGTCCTATGCAGATCACCTCAAAGCCCTACCCCTATACTTGGTCTCCAAGAGACTACTGAGAGTCGAGCTATGCCTGGCTAAAAAGGCATCCTTGGACCCACTCTGTTGAATGTTTTGCACATCCACAAAACAAACAGTATCAGAACTAATAGAGCCAAGGGCCTAAATTTTGCTTGCAAAATAAGTAGGACAGGTTGGAGAGATAGATATGTATCTCAGAGAATTCCTGTTCTCTAGAACAGGTTTTCCATCCATGTGAAACAAAGTCCATCCCTAATGATATTTAAGCTTAACTTGGACCATTACATGGGAAATTGGAAATTCACCCTGGTTTGGCAACTATGTCTCTGATGGACAGAGGCAACCAATAATGTTATAACCAAAAATCACTCTGTATATAAATATCTAAAACATAAAACTTGTGGTTCACATTTTGGTTGCATGGCTATGGTTATAAAGACCCCAGTGGTCGCTAGCCTAGAATACACTTATAAAAAAGGACATTCCCATTTAAAATACGGAATCACTGTTGCTTATTTTGTGGATCACATTTGGGGTTGTATGGCTCAACTTATAAAGCCCAAGTGGTTGTTAGCCTAATATACCCCTATGAACAAAGGACATTCTCATTTAGAATACAGAATCACTGCTGCTTATTTTTTTGGGTATTAATTACTTATCTACTTTTTAGTGACTGTATATTTGGAAATGTGTACACACAAGATACTCCCAGTTAGAATACAGAACCACTGGGACAATTGGGAATTTGGGCTAGGATCATTAATGGTCTCCTGGTCTGCATACCTAGTGGCTACCTTTGAACCTATAAATATAGAACGTGCTACAAAGTAAAACATGTGCAATTAAAATGGATTTAGACGTAACATGTGTATAATAGGAGTCCAGCAAAAGGTTCTCTGAATTGATTCTTGGCTGGAGTACCTTTTGTGCGGACTCTGCATATCCTCTCTGTGGTTGCGAGGGTTTCCTCCAGGTGCTCCGGTTTCCTCCCACATCGGAAAGACGTGCTGTTGGTGGATTGGACTCTCTAAATTGGCCCTATGTGTGAGTCTGTGCAAGTGTATGCCTTCTGTGGATGGTTGGGTCCCAGGCTGGCAACTCAAAACAGTAAAACTCCACTGCTAATCGTTCTGCAGGCAATTTTACCACTGTGGCAACCCCTAACCAGGAAAAGACGAAAGAAGAAGATGACGATGTGCATGACAGGGGTCTGAATGGATTAAGAACAAAACTAAGAGTGCCAAGTCTGAAAGTATGGCATGAGTTGCACATGAAATACTGGTTATATTCTAATGCCAGAGGGACTGAAGTCTGATATAGATATCACAGCAATTGTCTAGTTTCATTCATAAGACTAGAAAGCATTGCAGATGTTTCCAGAAATTATGAAGTATCTTGAAAACTTGTACCCAATATGTCTGAGATAACTGTGCCTTTAAGAAGCTGTTATAGCATGAAATAGTTTGAAAACTGAGCTATGAGCCTGGGAAATTTCTGAAATGTTATAAAATCAACCATAAAGAAACAGAAAAGTGTGACAGACTAAACCATTTATGTTGCAAGTAGATGGTGTCAGAAATGGTATATGAGCTGAGCTAATACAAGAGATTAGACCATTTGCCTACGGGTCAACAGCATTTGCAAAAGTATCCAAATGATATGCTCACATAAAAAAGGACCCGTTAATTGTGCATGAATGTGATAAATTCCATGAATATGCCTATGGTAAGTTTGACTGGAAAGAGACCATAACCCCTTGCAAAATAAGTCAGAAAATCTTTGTTCAAGATTCCTCCAAGACTGCAAAGGATGTTACTCATAGCTCTCAAATTATTTGCACAAGAATTCTGGGAAAAAAAAAAAAATGATGAGACAATGGCCCATAGCCCATAATTAGGGACATTTTTAAAGCTTCTGCAATCCATTTAAAATAATTAATAGAACAACATGTTTTGCATCAATGTGTTCATAGGTTCATAGGTATCTACTAGGCTAATGGCCCTGGAGCCTTTACAAGCCTAGCCCATAGAAGTGCCCTGGCATCGTGCCACCCGACGTTAGTTCCCAGTGCCTCTATCAAGTAATGCCACTGGAGTGATCCCAGGGGTGAACTTCCTATTTCCCATCCACTCATCAAGATTTCTCTTGAAGAGGGCCAGTGAGGTGCTTTGCTTGACATGTATAGGAAGTCTGTTCCATAGCATGGGCAGTCTGTGGGTTATGAACCTGTCCCTCCAGCATGTTCTGTTGATTGTAGTATTGAGGCTGAGGTCTCTGGAGCATGTGGTGTGGAGGGATTGGGATTTCTTTAGATGTAGCATTTCAGGGTGGGTCAGACATGGCTTTGTAAGTTGGTCTCTGGAGCATGTGGTGTGGAGGGATTGGGATTTCTTTAGATGTAGCATTTCAGGGTGGGTCAGACATGGCTTTGTAAGTTAGGCAGAGATTTCCTCAGTAGACGATATGAGACAGAGAATAGCTGGAGTTTTTTTAAGTCCGTCCATGTAGGACATGTGTTTAAGGCCTAGGATCTTCTTCATGAGGTACTTTTGCAGCCTTTCCAGCTGTTGTGTGTGTCTAATGAGGTACATGCCAAATGGGGCAATATAATCGATGATTGGTCTAATGAGGGAAGAGTAAAGAGAGATGATGACCTCTTTCTTCTTGGATGCAAAACCCTTGGTAATGAGATGTGACACATATAAGGACTTTCTGACCACAGTAGCAATGTAGTGGTTGAAGGAGAGGTTGCTGTCAACCGGTGTCCCCAGATCTCTTATAACGCCTTCAGTGTTCAGTGGGTTCCCATCGATGTGGTAATTAGTGGGAACTATAATAATACTTCAAAAAGAAAGTTCAAATGTAAATATTTTAACATTTAAGTAAGTGTGTATATTATATGCACATACATCCTGTATATATATATGAACATATTTCTTATACTATGCACATTATTTATTTATTTTATTTTATTTTATTTTATTTTACTTTGAATTTAACTAATGTATAGCTATACTAAACAGTATAAGCTTCCTGTTGCTTTAAAAGATCAAGATATTTAATGTATTAATTAAGAGAGTGATTTACTAATTAAGTATTGGGTATTTAAGTAAAGTTGTGTGGTTGTGATAATTGTCTATGTCTGAAGAAGGTTGAGGTTACAACAATAAAGGTCCGTGTCTGTTTATTCTGCCGTGGGATTTACTACTAGTTCTGTTTTTTGCCAGTTTTAATTAGTGGGAACTGATTTTTTACCAAAGGGGATGACGATGCTTTTTTTTTGCATTAAACTTAAGGTCATGGTTTCAACACCAGTCATTGGTCTCAGTGAGGCCTTTCTGTAGGATGTCTACATCACTTGGGGAGTTAATAATGGCTCCCAACTTGCAGTCATTTGTAAACTTGGTCAGCCAGAGTCCATCCATGTTGGCCTGAACTTCTGAGAAGTAGATGCCAACAGGGGAGGACTCAGGACCGATCCCTGTGGGATTCCACTCATGACTGGACGTCAGTCTGACTTGGAGTCTGCTACTTTCACACTGTGGGTTCCATCTGTGAGCCAATTTGCAAACCACCTAGTGATATAGGGGTTGATGCCTAGTTTGGTGAGTTTATCAATAATTCCTGAGTGGGGAATGGTATCAAAGGCCTTGGCCAGATCGAGGTAGGCTGTATGAACTGCCTTGCCCTCATCCACAGCTCTGGTGACTGACTCAAAGAAGTCAACCAGGTTGAGAAGGCATGATCTACCTTTCATAAAACCAAATTGCGTGGGATCTAGAGATTATTGGGATTCCCTATATACTTATTAATTAGGTCCACAATGATGTGCTCCATAGCCTTACATATCAGATTCATTAGGCTAATGTGGCAATAATTCCCAATGCCTGTAGTCGCTCCCCCTTTATGAAGAGGGATGACTGTAGCAGTGCTTCATTTGGTAGGGACAAAGCTTGAGGTGAGGCTGTGATTGGACATGGCACACAGATGTGGTGCCAGTTCACTTTGTAGTTCATGTAGAACACAACCAGGGATATTGTCGGGTCCCATGGAAGTTGTATTATTGGCCTTGGACAATGCAGCTTTAACCTGTGCTGCAGTAATGCTGGGTGCCTGGCATTCTTCTGGTATTGTGATTGGTCCTTTGGGGGGAAAGAGGAGTAAAATTGTCACTGAATCTGTTGGCCTGTATGTTGGCAATATATGTTGGCTCAGTATAGAAGGTACCATTGTTCAGTAACTCAGAGCAAACCTGTGTATTGCCGTGGAGATTCTTGATAACTATAGAGGCTTTGTGGTTGTTTTTAGTGTCTGCTGCAATTCTGCCTTCATAACTGGCTTTAGAGGTCTTGATGAGGGTTCTCAACTTTTTGTTGAGGCTAATAAGGGAGTTTTTCCAGTCTTGGGACTTCACCTTTTTCTGCAACAGTTTCTTCCTTCTGTTGTAGAGTTTATTAATGGCAGGGGACCACCAGATTGGCTTTCTTTATATGGAGGCGAGCGTCTTGGTTCTGTTGGGATGTATGTGTTTCTACAGTTCATTGGTGGATGATCTGGCAATCATGCATCTATTTTCCATTGACATGGGTGCCATGAAGTTAGCCACCTCTGTTTTTAGGAGCCCAAAGTCAGCTTTGTAGATGTTTGTCATGGTGGCTACCTTTGCGGGGGTGTGGGTGAGATGTATTGTATAAAGACTAAGTATTATCAAACTCTAATTCACTGGCAATTAAAAACAGATTACAATCCTCAGTGTTTTACAGAAAAATCCAGAAATCTTATAAGGGACAAAGCAAAAATATGAGGCAAAATTAGGGACAGTCCATGAAGTCAAGGGCAGATGAGAGTTGTAATATTACATAATGTACAAAAGTATGATGGGAAAGTAAAATACATAGCAAATCTGGTTAGTAGAACAGGTTTACAAGAAAAGAATATATGAATGCTATAATACAAGATTCTTTGAATAGTTCTGCAGTCAGCAATACAGAAGAAAAAGTAATATTCCAAGGGAGTACTGACCTTGACTTAAAATTGTACCTATTGAAAGGAGTTACAATAAGATGATGCCCTGAGTCTAAATCAAGTAAGGTATTTTAATTTCAAATAAAAAATAAGTTAAGATTGAATTAAATCAATGTTTAATGTTCAAAGCTGAAATTAACAGTGCTCAATCAACTGAAAAGAAAGCTGTTACAGGGGATACATTAATGGCATCAGGAAACAGCAAAGGGGGATAACAGAGTCATTATATTGGCTAGTAATGTAGACTGACACAGAAATAGTAGGACAGAGTTGTTATGACCTGTAATGCATGTCATAATCCAAAGGAAGAGATGCCAACATGCTCCTTCATGGATGGCTTCACACTGAGTGTTACACATCTTATGCATGTAGATGACCATTCTAAATTCACAGAAGCAATCAAACTGACACTCAGGTTTACAAGTGATTAGTACGTTGAATATTCCTGTGATGCTGGACACCTGATTTTCTCAAACCTGATGGTGGTTTACAATATAAAAGTCAGAAGTTCAGAAAATGTGCAAAAGTGCAAATTCAGACATGACATATATGCAGTCCATACTATTCACAACCTAAGGGAAAAGCACATAGAACTAATAAGTGAAAAAAAATGTAATAAGAAAGAGCAGTAATAGCAACTATGAGGACGTCATCTACGTTTTGGAATACAGAAATGTTACATTGCAAGGCCTCTTGTTTTTTTACCAGCTCAGCTGTTAATTGGCAGATGGCAGAAAATCACATTATTTACATCAAGAACATGATGGACATCTGGAAATCAATATAAAGTAAGATGATACTAATATATATATATATATATATATATATATATATATATATATATATATATATAGAGAGAGAGAGGTCTACTTTACATGATCGAACTTTCAAATGATCGACTAACAAAATGTCTTTCTTACGCATTATATGCAGATGAAGCTGCAACTAGTAGTGGTCAGTGGATCATACCTTAATCAGGACATAACTCAAGAATTCACAGTGGAAACAAAGGAAACTAGATACCTGTATATAATGCTCCAGAGATGAGCATTATCTTAAGAACTGAAAGTTGCATTACTAAAATTATCTTTAAATGTGTATAAAGTTTCACTATGATGTAAACAGACCATGGCACGCTTAGAGTGATGAAAAGCTTAATGTATATGATCAGTGTAATATATTTCATGCTACTTCATCATTATACAAACTATTTTTTTCCATCTGTTAAAAAGGGAAACGTTTTACATGAACATACAGCTTTGATGCTAATGAGCCTGCCTGTGATTAGCTTGTCACTTTGTATACCCTCGCTTCTACAGAGATCAGCTGGCATACAGAACTCTTATCTGTAAGTGTCATTTGTTAAACTCCCTGACATGACACCCTCAGGACAAAGATATTTTGCAAAGTTCCCAAGGTCATCTTGTCATGCATTATCCTAATGATGGAACAGCCTGAGCTTGCCAGATATGTCATTGCTCAAAACAGGGGAGAAAAGAAAGGCTGAATGTAAAAATGAATGCAACAAATGTCTATGGTGCAGGCTTTACTGCTCGAGGCAGGAAACCACAATAAATTTGTACCAACATGTTTCTTTACCAGCTGCCTTCAGCAACTGTATTGCCTCAAGAAAGCCCAACCTATATTATAAAAAAATTCTTTCCATTCACACGTTTGTATTGCTGGTACACAATAAAATTCACATTAACATACTGAATTAATGCTGTTTAAATAAAATTATTTCTGCAGATTATAGTAAATCACATTAGAAAAAAGAATGCACTTGAAGTTGCAATAATTTTAGAAATTGAAATTACTAAAATGATCCCAGGGTTTGACATAATTTTTCCAGGATGTCATTGTGCTGACATTACCAAGCTGATCCCTTGTGATGACATGCTAAGATGAAATGTGGGGGCCCTACCTTTTGCAGTTGTTTTCTTGGACTGCTTTACATTAACACATATCAGACCAAGAATGCTTGACCTACTACAGTAAGTCCCGAAATGCTGAGACATATTATATTATTACATTTATATATTAATTTCAAGACTGCCATTTCTTGAAATATTCCCTTTTCTATGAGGTACAGTGATCTCAGAATTAGTATATGTAACTTTGGGGGATGAAGCAGGCTGGACTCCCCCACACACACATCAGGGGATGTATGGGGGCTTGCCCCACTGCAAAAAAAAGACATTTAAGAAGAGCAGCGATATCTGAGATTTCTAAACGGATCCAGAAATAATGCTAATTGACCTTGGCCATGACATGTAAACTTGAAAGGCCTTGATAGTATTTATAACTCTTGGGCCCATTTTGGTATTCTGACACTTCATTGCTGTGAACTTGTACATACAACTACTTTGTCAGTATTAATTGATCTTAGTTAAATAATTTGCTAAACATTTCCATTCAGACTGTAACGATTCTTAGCAGGATTCATACATACAAAGTACAATGTATAAGCGCTACAGTGCAGAAAAGGCAGTAAAATAACCCACATATGATTCAGGGTCACTGAAGTGCATCGGCTGCTGATTAGATGTTTTAGTGCACACCTATCCTGCTGGTAGTACACAAAACATTACAAAAAAGTAACAATGCGTGGAACACAGCTAATACAATCTGCATGTGTGAATGGTTTATACCATGTCTGACACTATATTGTAAAATAGCATCCATGTACAAGGCTTTGGATTGCCCAAGTACAATCTGTAGCAAAGGCAGCAGTATATAAATCTTTAAAATTCAGAAGCTATTGCATACACACAAGGTTGCAATCAAATACACATTTGAAAAAAAATATACATTTTATATGGAAACAAAAAAAGACTGACTAATGATTGAGGGTCATTTGAATGGATTCTAATTGCTTATTCACAACTGTTTGAATTTACAGTTGCTTATAGTTTATATCACTAGGCACTGTAGGTTCATCTGTGTGAGACCAATGGCACTGCATTGGGGATTTTCTCTTTTCCTCACAGCTGGAGGACCATCAAGTTAGTATATACAAGTAAGAGGAATGTGGGGGTGCACCCCATGCACTATTGGGGCCAAGCCACTTTTTTGATAGTCATAGGTGGTTGTTAGGCAGTTATGTTCTTTGACAAATGTGACCAAGGAATTTGCTAATGAACAATCACATCTCACATACATAAAAACAAATGCAAGCAGACAATACTATGCATATATGCAGACAGAGACTGCAAGCAAACTATTGCAGTAATCAAAATCATCATGTGCTCTTTTCCTGCACAAGCATGCAGCATCACATTACTTCCAGATGTGCATCCAAATATGTCTGTGCAAATGATGACTAGTGTGCTCAAATGGATAACATATACAGCTATGATGCATATTGAAATGAGGGCCCATTCCTAAATACCACTCATCCTGTATCCATGTGCACTAATGGACAGCCTACCCAATGTAGCTACATAGTGCAACACTGGAACACACATACTCAAGACTAGAGGCCACATTTCTATATGATAAAGACCCATTTCCTGATGATGCAAGTTCGGAGCCATTCATGGTCAGAAAAACGCCCTCTCCCATGTTAGAAATGTGTTTGTTTAATGTAAGCTGCATTGAGCATGTATTTCACTTTCCCTGCAGTGCAGTGACTGCAGAGACAGAATTATCAAGTTTGGGGGAATAATAGACAAGCCTTCTGCATCAGGAAGATATAGTGATTTCTGTCCATCATAACAAGAAAAAAGCTTTTTTTTTCCTTGTATGGTTTGATGAGCTCCAATTATGAGTCACATAGGCACTAGAAAATAAAGTGTTCACAAGCACTTTATCAAGGCTAAATATCACTGAACTATCATTCAAGTTGTGTGTTGGTCACTAAAAACACAGAATGCTGCCTTCCACCAGCATTAGCATGTGGTTTTATCACTGCTATATCCATCAAATCTATAACATTTGGACAACATGGATGGACATTTGTCAAAGTGATTAGCACCATTGTAACTGTAAGATGACCATTGTCAGTTCATGTTTATGCAGTCCCCAAAGTTCTACATTAATTTGGAGACTAAGATGTGTGCAGAACTGTTTTTTTTTTGTCTTTTCCGAACTGGAGAGAGAGTCCATTTACTTGCCTTCTGCAGTGGAATTCTGCATATGGGGAACAGAAGGAATTAGAAAATGGCTATCAGTAAAAACAATAAAAGGCACCCAGAAATAAATAAATGAACAATTTATTAGCGCTTTCGTTTAGTACAGTCACCAAACTTCTCCAGATAAATCTTCATGTAAGTTACTACTTAATATATAGTAAAAAAATTATATGACATCACAAATACAATACCCAATAAAATTACTAATCACCAGTTTGAAATTTAAAAATATATATATATATATATATATATATATATATATATATATATATATATAAATTTGCTTCACAATGTTTATAAATATCTAAACAGATAAATAAATACATAAATGAATAAATAAATACTATCTGTCATATGCCTTCATTTTTAAAAAACTATTAATAGAAATAATTTGATTTAATCCTGGGGGACTACTAGTGTTCAAATAAATTTGTCACCAGGTTTCTTTATTTTCTAATAATAGTTTCCATGGTGCCCCTCGGGGATCTTTTTCAACCTGATAGACAACAGAAAATTTAAAATTGTTATGTGTGGGATGCATGCAGGTATGCTTAAATAGTGCATTTGTATCCTTATTGTGGGAAATGTCATACATATGCTCATATATTCTTTGGGATAGCTTGCCGACATAAAATGAGGGACATTTTGTACAGCAGGCAATATACACTACCCCTTGTGTATAACAACTGTATCTGCCCTGGATTGGAATATGTTTATTACCTATTTTCAAGCTAGACCCACAGAATACATTTCCACATTGACTGCACATACCACAGGGAAACATTCTACCTTTATTTTTATCAACTGATTGTCTCTCCAAAATATTTTTGAAATTTGGACCTTACCTATATACAATGTTGGGACTAATCCCTAACTTGTTGGATAAACCTTCTTCCATGGTGGTGATATTCCAATTCTTTCTTAAAATGTCCATCATGATTTTGCTGTTATCCTGGAAAATGGTAACAAAAAGGCAAAAGGTCTCTTTTTTCACCTTGTGGCCAAACCAAATTACTGTTAGTAATGATATTATTGGTGTCTTGTATACTATTATCTCCACATTCCATACCCAATGTCGTCCTCTGCCTAAATTGATTCAACAATGGCGTGTACACAGCTTGTTCACTCTTGTTTATAACCTCATTACGAATCTGATTGACCATTCTTCTTATCCTCTATTGTAAAACATATTAGATATAAAGGTACACTCAACAATGAAGTCATCATAATTCAAAATATATATAGTTGAAGCCCAACACCAAATCTAATAACTGACAAAATACATTGATTTTGTCTTGATTCAGGTCCATTACTTCATGGAGGTATATGCCAAACCACTCTTTGCCTTCTTCATGAGGAATACAACTAAATAAATCCTACACATCAATAGTAATGAAAATACCATCAGAAAATGGATATAATTCATTACATTTAGTCACAAAAATGCCAGGAATCACGACATATATATATATATATATATATATATATATATATATATATATATATATATATACACACACATATATATATATATATATATATATATATATATATATATATATATATATATAGGAGAGGTCCAAATTTCAAAAATATTTTGGAGAGACAATCAGTTGATAAAAATAAAGGTACAATGTTTCCCTGTGGTATGTGCAGTCAATGTGGATATGTATTCTGTGGGTCTAGCTTGAAAATAGGTAATAAACATATTCCAATCCAGGGCAGATACAGTTGTTATACACAAGGGGTAGTGTATATTGCCTGCTGTACAAAATGTCCATTATTTTATGTCGGCAAGACAGAGCGCAAGCTATCCCAAAGAATATATGAGCATATGTATGACATTTCCCACAATAAGGATACAAATGCACTATTTAAGCACACCTGCACACATCCCACACAACAATTTTACATTTCCTGTTGTCTATCAGGTTGAAAAAGATCCCCGAGGGGGACCATGGAATTGATTATTAGAAAATAAAGAATCCTGGTGGAAAAATTATTTGAACGCTAGTAGTCCCCCAGGATTAAATCAAATGATTTCTATTAATAGTTTTTTAAAAATGAAGGCATATGACAGATCATTTATGTATTTATTTATCTGTTTAGATATTTATAAACATTGTGAAGCAAATGTTTTATTTATATATATATATATATATATATATATATATATATATATATATAACTGGTGATTAGTAATTTTATTGGGTATTGTATTTGTGATGTCATATAATTTTTTTACTATATATTAAGTAGTAACTTACATGAAGGTTTATCTGAAGAAGTTTGGTGACTGTACTAAACGAAAGCCCTAATAACTTGTTCATTTATTTATTTCTGGGTGCCTTTTATTGTTTTTACTGCAAGCCATTTTCTAATTTTTAGTTTTGCTGTCGTTTTGTTTCTGGAACAGAAGGAATTGTTAATTTTAGTCATATTCACCTTTCCTAGAGAAGGTCATTTGACCACAAAGATTGCTATATGTGGATCTGTTGCATTCTTCTTGAATCCTTCGAGCCCTACACTTTTTTCCATAAATTTACACTGCAAAACCCTATGGAGTACAAAGGCTGCTATTGTGTGTGTAGTTTGCCTAAATTCTGCCAGCAGGCAGGGTACATGTGTTGTTATTATGTGCTTCATTGCCACATAAAGTCACTGTGTGAGCAATTACTGAATTATTTACCCAGCAAGATGAAATAAATCATGCTGATGCAGATTTTTTTTTCTAATGTGGTTTAACTAGAATCTCCAGAAAGCATTTCATTTAAGCAATATTGCAGTATGTTAATGTGAATTACACTGCATGTTCTACAGCATATACCCTGCCGTACATTACTGGCGTGAGCAAGAGATGGTTTTCCTAAAAATGAAAAAAGCAGCACTCTGCAGCAAAGCATCTGCTAACTTATTTGTGGATCTGCAATCAGGTTGTATGATTATCCAAAGTTGCTGGAACAGGGGCATTTCCCTTCTCTTCCTGGTTAGGTGGCTTTGGAAGCGATAATTTTACATAAGGGATGCAGGGTTTTTTTCTCCACTTACAAGACAGGTACTGGTGGGTAGTTTTTGAGTTTCAATGAAATATATCTGCTTTCATTTGGAAAGTTTTATTTTAAGTACTGTTAAGTTGTATAACATTTCAGTCATTAACATTATTTTTTTTTGTTCTAATATGTTATCACACAAGCTACTGTGTTCTAAGTTAGTGCTACAGTTTGTCCCCTGCTGAGGTCTATTTACCTGCACGGCACAAATGCTGCAATGTTGTTCATCCTTGCTATGAGTCATCTCTTTACTGTGGTTTTCACAATACTATTTCCTACAAATCTGCACATAATGCCATTTTGTGCACCCTATCAAAACAAAACTCGGATTGTGCTTGTTGCATTGTAGCATTTCACATACAGGGTAGAATTTATTTATTTGTCATTTGTTGACTGGGAATGTCTGACTGGGCCACAAAAGACCCCTTTTATTCAAGCCTGGGGAGAGACAAGCTTCAAAATATTTTACAACCAAATAGTACCAGATGTTCCAAAAAATAGTTTAACGCATGCAGTAAGAAGTACTCTAAAAGCAATGTAAACACCATCACATTTCTTGGGAATTCAATACTTGCATATGTCAGGCTATATATACGTGGACTAATTCAAGTATATAGAGCTGACAAAAGCTCTATTAATATTAATATAATACAAAGAATAAAGGACGATATTCACCCCTATATAAAAATGGAGTTCTGCATTGTGCTTCAACAGAATATTTTCATGGAAATTAGGGAAAGAGGCTTTTGCAGAAATGACTAGCCAAGTGTGGTAACACAGTCGCGTAGCCACATTTTGAAAAAATGTTTTTTTTTTTTTGTTTGTTTTTTTTAATAGAAGAAGAATTATCAATCTGCTTAAGAGAAAGAGTCAGATTTTGGTCACATTATAGGTGTAGAGCACATGTGAATTATGAGACTTGATCTGATAGGCCAGAAATTTGCCTTGGGATTGTAGATGTCGGGTGTGGGGGAGGGGTTACCAGCTGACTGAGCTGACAGTGGTACTAAGGCTGGGCATTTTAATCTCTGGTAGAGAATAAAGTGAATAAACTTGATTTGGGCATATATGAGGTAATTGGGAAACTCCATCCACATTTTTTTACACAACTGGATTCTATTAATCTAGCTGCATATTATTCATTTGCTGTATATATAATTTCCAGATGTCTGACTGCACCACCACCACTGTCTATAAACAGTTAAGGGCTCAGCACTGATCCTTAATGGTATTCCAGTAGTTACAATTTTACATTAACAGATTGAACCAGGAATTCTCACTACTTGGGACCTGTTGGTCAACCAGTTTGCAATCCAGTGAACCAAGCAGGAGTTTACATTAAGTGTATCTAACTTTTCAATAATACCAGTGTGGCAGATAGTGACATAAGCCTTGGCCAGGTCAAGATAAGCAGTGGGCACAGAGTGACCACTGTCCATATCCTCTATAACATTTTCAAAGAAATTTACAAGGTTCAAAATACAAGACCTGCCCTTCACAAAACCAAACTGATTGGGGTCAAGATCAGTTAAGTTTATGCCTGCATAAATGAGTTCTGCTACGATATGTTCCATGACTTTGCATATTAGGCTGATAAAGCTGACAGATCTATAATTGCCTGGGTCTACATAGGGCCCAGCCTTTTGTAAGGCAGTAACTGGGCCTATTCTCCAGATATTAGGGACAGGCCCATTGGATAGGCTGAGGCTGAATAGTTTAAGCAGAAATGCTCAGATATTACACACATGGTACTGGTGAGAATGCAGCCTGATATCTTATCCATTCTCACAGAAACATTATTTTAGCCTTTGACAGGATTCTAAGACTTGTTCCAATGTAATTTCAGGGGAACTGAATTTTCAGGGATGGTGGATATAACAATGTTAGTAGGTCAGAGGTAAAATTACACTACATTTGCCTGCTCATTTATTAGCTATATCCCTGGTTTTCAAATGTGCAGTATTATGGATGAGTTCAGTATATTGTTGAAAATTACTCTTTAATTTCCAGAAATAACAGAAGAAATATTTGTAGTTTCCTTTGGGATTTGTAGCAACACTGAGTTCATACTCTGCTTTACATTTTTTAGTACTCACGTCCCTTGCCTGCATGGGTCAGTGTGATCTTGATGTACAGGAGGATCATTAAGAGTTTTGTTTAGGTCTTCTACAAGTTGAAATAAGTTTGCCCAAGAGAAATCCCTAAAGATGGCTTCATTTGGTGGTGGGGTGGCACCATTAAGCTTGACAGAGAACGTAAATGGTTTGTAGTTGGACTTCACAAGGGATGCGAAGATATGTGGTGGGATGGTGGGGTCCAGGTTGGCAAGGACCCGGTCAAGGATATTAGTGGGTAGTTTACAGTTTGCTCCATAGCATTGGCATTAACAATGTGTAGGAAATGCTGAGCATATCCATTTTTTGTGGTGAAAGTGTGCCAATCAGTACTTGCGTAACTGAAGTCTCCTAGCAAGAAAGTATTTAGTTCGATATTTAACTCCTTAGTGCTATTAAAGTTTTGTTGTCCTAAAGAATAATTTCTACACTTCTGTAGAATTAAAGTGAAGGGTGTATTTGTTCAAGATTTTTTGAATGGTACACATGTAGTCACATTATTAAGGGGAATACTGTGCTAACAATAAGCGTGAAGTACAGCTAATATTTTATGGTCAAGGATGACATGTAAAATGTTAATTATTTCTAGCAGGACCTAAATAAATATATGCCTGTCTCAAGTTAGTTTTGCTAGGGTTTCACATACACACAAGCCACAGAATAAATCTTTTGACAGTGTTTTATGTATTTGACCTGTTCATATAATATTTGCAACTGATACTGTCTGATCTACTGTATACTTCAGAAAGGAGAAGGTAACCAAATGGGGCCTCATCACTTTGATGGATGCCATATAAGGTCACCATGCCTTTCCTGTAACAAAGTTTTCAAAGATACTTCCATGCCTCCCTTTAACAGGCCAGGAAAATGTCAGGATCAATTCTCAGTCCCTAGGGATGCAAGAATCTGAATGCCTAGTCTATGCCCACAGCCTATATGGGGGACCACCAGTATGTGACATTCTTTGGCTGTGGAGATGGGCCCTTAGGGCTTCAGGAGTGAGAAGAACAGGATGGTAAGTCTCAGTATCTTCATTTTTAGCTTATTTCATAAGCTTTTCACAGCCGGGTACATTTTGAAAAACTGATGCAAGATAAAAGCCTGAGCACAAATTCTCAGTCAGGCTATCTTCTATTCTCCCTTTTTCCTGGGGGTTATTAGTACATATTTTCTCAACTTCAACTGCCTCCCCTCTCAGACAAAGCACTGGTCAATTCTTAATTTCCACAGTCAAATGCAAGCTGAAGATGTAAAGGTTATACTTTAGGAATATACACTTTTGCAGAAGACCATGACTATGGCATTCACCTTAAATAAAATCTGATAACCTTAACTTTCATAAAGCCTGTATCACTAATGAGTCTCATAATACTTTGTAGTTTTGCTCCGGCATATTACTAGGCAAAGGGTCCATCATCATTCATTCCTCAACAACTGGAAGCCATGATGGCAATGAAAAGAAAGCTTGGTGTGAGAACTTTGCGACTCTCTAACAGTCTGGTTAATCAAAACCACTATTGATTTTCTCACACTATCCTCAGACCCAGACAGCTTAGAAAAATGATTGAGGACCTGCATGGCCCTTTGACAGAAGAAAGCGGTCATCTAATTACATGAACACTGCGAGCCTATTCATGAATGTAACCCATCTGTGAGAAAGAAAGAAGTCCAAGAGCTAATGAACAAGGACAAGGAAAAAGTGGCCAACCATGATGCATTCCTTTCTGAAGTAACTAAAGAAGGTGGAAATAATGCCCGCATTTCTGGCGATCCACCCATGTAGGAATTATACAAGACGCTCAATACTTTGAAAACTTCTTCAGGATAGACTGATGCTTGGACATCTTCCACAGACGTCATCACTGAATGGAATCAAAAGCTTTTTCAAAAGGTACAAAAAAGTCCCTGCTGAGCATGGGTCTGCATGTGCAATCTACATCATGAAGACTGTAGCCCTAATATAGCCACTGTTAGAATGCAACTATCAAAAGCAGTCTACACCTGACTAGTAAAGGCATCATTCAAGGGCAAAATGTTATGACATAACTTCACAACACTTCGTAAAGAAATAGCCCTACAACTATTACACATTAGTGAGTCACTACCCAGCTTAAGAGAAACAGTGATTACTGAAAATGTTAGAGGAAATCAAACCATCACTCAAGTTCTATATGGATTAGAAAACCTGGTATAAAGAGTATTCCCAGTGCTCTACCAGGTGCTGATATAACTGGGCCAAAGGGCCACCAGCCCCACTGCATTAAACAAGGGTGTACTTCTCCCCCTCCTCTTCTGTTGTAGGTCACCAGCAATGGTGACTATGTTGGGAAAAGATGGACAGGATGACATAAAACTCCTTTGTATAGCCCTGCTGTGGTAGCTCATGCATTCTGGATTTCTTATACAGGTCGGCATGAAATGTTTGCAATTTTTTATTAATCATACAGGACTCCCTTAACACCTGCACAATTTTCAATCAGATCTTCTCTTCATTAGTATGAAGGCCAAGAACCTTCCTGGTTGACCCTTTATCATCAAAGAATGAGTCATTTCTTCAGGTGATAAGCCATATAATGGAAACTGTGTGGGTTTTGCAGCACTACCATATTGTTTAGAACTGTTTGGACAGTGTGCATTAAGTCTCTGCAACTTTTGCTTCCATCTGCTGTGTCTGTATATTATTCTCTTTTTGCAGCTCAGCCTTCGGTACCAAGTAACAAACTGGGAAAAGACACTTAAGACAAACACCATAAGAGAACTGGAAAACTACCTTCTGGATTAATCATGTTATGTTATAACATCTGTACTAATAAAGTCCTAGACACAGGGTCCTTTAAAATTAAATAATCCATTCTTCTCTTTGGGGTACTAAACACAGGAGAGCAGAAACAGAATGGCTTTATGATCAATGAGCACATGCCATGCTTTTCACCAACATCACATCCTCCACTTGGTCTGCTGATATCCAGTAATCAGTTTATCTACAACTAACTATTGATGAAAGAGAATAGATTAATTTAACCTCACCTATATGCTATGTGCTGCACACACACCAGCTAGGCTATGGCTTACCAAGAACTCCTTCAACATTGCTTACTTTTCACATTCCTCTACCTATAAGAGTCTAATCTATTCTGGACTTAATTAAATGTGGCATTAAAATCCCCTCCCAAAATAACAGAATAAGTGCACCCCAAGGGCTTCAAGTTGCTTAAAAAAGAAAGCATAAAAAGACAGACTTTCAACTTTAGGACAATATACAGAAGTCAAATGAATCCCTCCTTTTCAACTTTAGGACAATATGCAGAAGTTAAATGAATCCCTCCTTTTCTGATAGGAAGTTATCACCCATCTGCCTTCAATTTCAAGTTTGGAGGTCTTGCAAGTGCCATACCAATCTGCTCGGCATGAGTAGTAATATCTTTTTTTTTTTTTTTTTTTTTTTAAGACATTTGTAAATGGCCTTTGAATCTGTTCCAAAACCAACATCTGTAATGTCTTCATGACACCTTTGCATCCCCAATTAATGCCAAAACCTCTTTATGCTCATGAAGGTATCAAATCATATTATCTATTTCTGAGGTGTTTTCAATCCACAGCAACTTTATGGTCCCTGGTACTCGACACAAGAAACTATTAGTAAACCCTTAAAGAGAACTGTTTGTTCAACACTGAATACAGAACCACTCAAAATATTATAATACTCAGTAAAGCAAAGCTCTATCATATCAGGTGCCAGTCACAACTCCAAAATGGCAGAGCATCGCATCCTTCATATCAAATCAAGTGTGATCTCTAACAGGAAGACAACCAGGCACAGTACGAAGAAACCATGCATCAAGAAGGAAATAAAATACAAGTCACTATGTCCGACTTTCATGCCATGCCATAATGCTCATCATCATCATCATCATGCTTTCTTTGGCTGGCAAAACATGGTAAACGCTCAATTGGGAGTAGTAGTTTCACTAGGATACTCTTCACAATAAAGGCCTTTCTTGATACTACCTTACACAGAGTGGTTTTGAGAATTTACCTTCTCCTCCTCTAATACTAAAATCCTTATAAATGTTCTTAAAAGGTATCTGAAATAGTTGTATATGAGTTTCACCAAGAAAGGAGGCAGGGCATCTTTCCAATGCACTTTGGAGATCCAGTGTATTAAAGTTGGATGTTTGTTTCCAAAAACAGTCTCTGAGTAGCACCACAAGTTACCAATTTAAGTCATTCTCAGCTCTTTCATAACATCCAGCTTGGTCAGATTGCTATGTTTGATCTCCTGGTGACTGAGCAAAATCACATTCATCTGTCAGTCCCTTGGCTTGCAAGAAAACAATACAACTTCTGGCAAATGTATCTGGTTAGAAGAGTTCTACCATTTAAAATCCAGATCAGCTGAAATTGTTAAAACAGGTAGCCCCTTTTAGTAGATAGGATGCTTAATACTGAAAAATGCCTTCCTTCTGGGAATGACATTTTACTGAGTTAATCAAGGGTCAACACATGCACCTGTTTCTTCATCACTGTTAAATACATCCTCTCTCTGGAAGTCTGTAGCAGTCCTAATTTATCCATAACGTTTTAACACTGTGGATTAATTCAGTGATGAATGGAAACCTAAAATAAGTCTTTTGGCTTTTCCTGGTTAGGGGTCACCACAGTGGATCACCAGTCCACTCTTGATTGGCAGTGGATTTTTATGGTGTCGAGTTTCCAGCCCAGCGCCAAACCAAGGTGCACACACACACTCACCTACCTGCATGTCTTTAAAGTTCACTTGACCGCAGGGAGGATATGCAGACTCCACACAGAAGGCACTCCAGCCGAGAATCGAACCAGAGAACCTCTTTCTGTGAGGCAACAACGCTAACCGCTGAACCACCACGGCCATCAAATACACGTAATATATCGAGCACAGAGTCCATTAGAAACACTGCATTACGTTGTCTCTCTAGTCCTCTTGCCAAACAATCTTCCTGCCACCCTACCAACCACCGATTACTCTATGATTGGTGATTTTTCAAGACCATTGATCTTTCTTTTTATCTGTTCCATTACTTTCATTGTTCCCTTGTTATAGCCTGTAGCCCTGCATCTATGTCACCTGTGAGGACATCACCACCTAGATAACATCTGTCTTGGCAACCCATTTCACCATATGATCTTTCTTAAATGAGGCTAAACTTTCTGATTTCAGCTACATTAGTTGGCACTTTAGCCATTAAAGCTATTAAACAACCCAGTTGTTCGGTCAGCAGGACAACAGATTTTAGCAGGGATTCTTCTGTAGCATCACACAATTAATAGTCTTGTGCAGTCATTATTCCCAATAGAGACTGCCCACAAGGATTTATACATTGATGAGTTTGGGTCTCTCCAACTTTATGTTGACTAAAGCTAAAATATTTACATGTTATGATTTCTGTAACTCTAAAATATGGCTGAACAGCAAATCTTCCATTATGATTCTGAAGCTCTAAGATGGGAGTCCCTCCATCTTGTCCATCAACTCCACCCCTATGTCAGGGGAACACATGCAAATTTGCTTCAAATTTTGAAGTCCTGAGGAAAATATCTTTAGGGAATGGCTTGTAATTTCAACAAGTTTGAAAAGTTAATTGAAGAAGTTTGAAAAGTTAGTTACATTCACACAAATGGGACTTACCAGAAATACTAAATAAGAAACACACAAGTAAGTAGGAATCCAAACCTTCCCTAGTTCTTTGGCAGATGCCTTCACAGGGAGACACGATTCTTTAATGAAATACAACTATTCCATGTATACATTTGCTTAACCACTTTAACTCAAATCCTTAATAATAAATCAAATTAAAACAAAATAACCAGGGAAAGGAAAGGAAGAGAAGGTAGAAAAAAGAAAAAGATTTTATATACAAACAACTCATTTAATCCAAATACACTGGACCTGCTGACCTCATTATTTAAACCTACAGGAGAGAACATATTAAATTTAAAAATACATTTAGTTTATAATCTCATTATACTAATATCACCTTTTATGAACAATTTTAGATTTGGAAAATAGATTATTAGAGAAAGGATATGATAAAGAAGTTAGTGGGAAAGCTAAGACTAAGGTGAGCACTAAACGTGAACCACAAAAGACAAGTGATAAATGGTTTTATTGGGTTAAATATAGTATGTTTAGTGAAGAATTCATTAAGATTATTAAATTGACTTGTAATATTCTGTTTATTGATTCATTATTTTGCTGAAGTACTTCCTAAGTTTGAATTTTTCTTATAAACGGTCACTTAATTTGGATGAATTACTGTCATTTTAGTTAAGAATCTTTTGAATGTACAAGGGATGTATCACTGTGGTAGATGCAATGTATGTAAATTAGTTTTATCTCCTGGTGAAGTAAGAATAAATAAATTAATGGAAAAGTGCATAGAGTTAAACAATTGATTAACTGCATAGTTCTATGGTGGTATGTGTGGTAAAACGTACTTGGTTCACCACAGTGAATGAGTGAAATAATGATCAGACAAAAAGGAAAGGAAAGCTTAAAATTCAGGAACATATCAGAGATATTAGTAAACGAATAGCCGTCAAGTACTGTAGCTCAACAAATTTAAGATAGTCATAAAGGTGATTAGTATTCTGAGGTTCTTTGTCTCCAGCTTTTCTACCTTCTCTTCCCTTCCTTAGATATTTTATGTTTTAATTAAATTTAATTTATTAATTGAGGGGTGTGAAATGAGTGGGTAAGCAAATGTATTGGCTCTATTTTATTAAAGAATTTTGTCTCCCCTTGAAGGCATCTTCCAAAGTGCAAGGGAGGATTTTGATTCCTACTTCCTTGAATGAAGAGTTAACTGCAGGTCTGGAACCTCCAGTTCGTTAATGATGTATGCCTGATGCAGCCAGTGCATATGTCTTTAAGGCAGTGTTTGGCCATTTAAATAGTCAGAATACTGGAGGCACAACTCATATGTTACAGGGCAAATTGTCAGTTTTGCTATAATAACAAGTGAACAATGTATATATAGCGGAATGTAATCAAACTAATACAAATGCATGCAAATAGCGTGTTCCATTATAAACCAAACACTTTTGCCACAGGTTTTCTCCTATTAGCTTCAAAGATAACAGCTGGGAAGCTATTCAAATCAAATATTTCCTTTTTACCATCTAATGTATACATGGTTATAACCCAAAATATTTGTATGAAGTAATTCTACAAAGCTTAAGTACAGGCTTTTACTATACCCCCAAGGTACTTATGAAATGGAAAATGCTTCTGGGCTGGTATTAGCAGCCTCTGTAAAGCAATCAGCAAACAGGATGTATTGGTTTGCAAAAATACTAATGGTCTTAATGGGATAATACTTAATTGACATACTATCAGTTTTCATGTTTTTATGGTCCTGTCATAGGAATTTCTAGCAGAACAGGACTTATTTTCACCTTAGGGTAGACAGACAGTGTTACCCTGTGTGAAATACTGTATGAAATTCTGAGGACCTCAGAAAACACTCACCCCAGAGGAAAAATAGCTGAAATGGACCAGAGTCCTCATATAAACAGGACCTCAGAGATGGAACATAATTATCCAGTAAAAAATATGGTGCTATATGTATTTAACAGAATGCCATATCAAGCAACATTACAAGAGCTAATTATAGTATGCATAAACTCGAAGAACACAAGAAGAGGGGATAGCTATAGAGGCTATCAAGCATCCAAAGTACAAGACTATGGTATTGTTACAAATAATAAAAAATGCCCAAAGCTAAAGGGGCAGTTGTAGAACAGATTAAAGAAATAATTCATATATTAGCTTAATGACCATGTTAGCATATAAACTTCTCATTGGTTCTCCCCTGAATATAGGTCACAGACCTAGTGCTACTGGTCTCATCAGTGAGAAGTAAATAAATAAATATGGAGAGGCAAAGTAAGGAAGAGCATGGAGGACAGAGTCGAGGATAATGTAAGGAAGTACCCTTAGACAAAATTAGTGAGGTAACGGAAAACAAGGCAGTTTATTCCTGTATAGGTAATGTTAGTATAGTCAGAAATTTAGGATAACAGTTCTGTGGTGGTAAGGAAGAGAGAGAGAGAGACTGCTATTTACCATGGAGCAACAGCTTATGTGAAAGTTATGGAGATGGTAAGACTCTGCGGGACAAAGTCTGTTTTCTGCCAATATATCTGTGTCCAAAATCAAGAACATCATGATTTTGAACTACACTCAAATCTGACAAAACTGAATATGAAGTAAAAATGCATCCCCTCACTTGCAGACTGTCTATGATGCAGGAAGCTTCCACCCCTCAAGAATTCTGAGTCGCTGCACTCTAGGAGGAAAAAAGAATTTCACGTGTAGTATAAAAGGGGGTTACTGTTCACATTCTACCACACACGTATGCTTCACTGAACCATGTAAACCACCTGTGCAAGCAATTCTAATAAATGAACTTAGGCTGTGAAACTGCCAGCCCAGCTAGCTAGAAATTTGTAAATAATTCTATGTCACTGTAAATATTAATATGATCCATAGGCTTGTCTACAAATGTAAGTAAACTGCATGTTATGTGCTGAGCTTCAAAAATGTAACCACAGTGCACCCTGTTGGAAAAGAGCAGAAATGTATATGGACTATATGCCTGTGCAAATGTATGTTTTCATAGTAGAAATTGGGACATACAAAGTTAACTTGCAAACTCTGGGAAAATAAGTAAAGAGTTTTTTGACCTTATTTACCACAGCTAGAAGACAGAATGTCTGCAGCTAGAAATTCTTTCTATTGTTTGGAAACAGAGATAATTAGGATTTTAGGGGCAAAAGTATTAATTGGTTTTATGACTTCCAGTTCTATTCAACTTCTAATGAATAAGTATTTTTGACACACAGGTGTTAATTTAAAGTTTCTGTTAGCCTGGGAACTAAAGGTAGATGTGATAAAAATGATGCAATCTAAGATAACACGGCAGAAATGTCTGATAGTAATTTAAGAACTATCTCAGAGAGTCAATCTGTGCATTTTGTATTTGTCTCTGGACGTGTAAACATCCCTTCAGCATTTGTATTTGCCTGGCTCTGTAAGTAAGACTTAGATCACAGTATCTCTCTCAGCGATAAATAGGAATATAGCAAGATTAGTTCAGATGTTTTCTGTATTTATATGAGACTGTCCTGCAGTGTTGTTTTAAAATATTTCCTGTGATTCTGAACTCTGTTGTCACTGTGCTGAGTGATTCAATAAAGCCTACACTAAGTGTACACAATATGTATTCAATAAAAATTATTCTCATTGTTGTGTTTTCTAGTCAGTCAGAAAGATTATGCTAAGTGTACAAGTAGTCTACACTTTGTGGTAACCTTTGTGAATCCCTGACAATATTTAAAGCAGCAAAAATATCACTAGGAAAACTAAACTTAGGAGGAAGAAGGTGTGTGTGTTATGTCTGTGTTGTCTGTTCCTCAGTACAGTGCTCACTTAGTGTAGGCTTTATTGAATCCAGCCCATTGTCTTTTTCTTTAATTATTTATTATTAAATATATTTAAACCTTTTAATTGTGGTTGATTTTGTTTAGAGATATTTAAGCTCTTATTGTACTTGCATGTATTTGGTAACACTGTACAGGCCACTCCTAAATAGCTTTCAAGTCTTGGACACACTTACCATTTGGATAACAGTAACATTGCACAGTAGAATTGGTCACCCTTTGGGAAAGGACTTGATAAGAGCTGATTGGTGGCAGTACTACCTACCTTTTAGTCTGGGCAGAAAGGGGCATAGCTAGTGAACCTGTGCCAGCCTTCCCCAGGAGTGTCTGTGCATTTATATATAGATCAAATCTCAAAGTGTGTGTGTGTGTGTGTGTGTGTGTGTGTGTGTGTGTGTGTGTGTGTGTGTGTGTGTGTGTGTGTGTCAGCTTCTTGGGCAGGGACATGAAGCACTGGTTGGACAGAGAGGGTGCTGGGGGTTTTGGCTTGACCACTCAGCTGAGATCTTAACCCTATACCTGTGCCACTTGAGAGTCTTATTGGGGATCTGGGAGAGAGAGAGAAACCAGCCCCAGAATGACTGTGATCTCTGTGTGCTCTTAAGGGAAAATTCTAATTTACTGTGTATCTACTTGTCATCCTCCCAATGTGCACATCCCTCACTGGTGCTAGTGGTGAGGATTGAGGCTCCTTGATTACTGGGCCAGTATAGGGGCATCACACAGGCAATGAAATAAAAAGTGAAAATTAGAATGCAATGAATATTATGGTGTGAAGACGTTATACTTTACATCATCATAACAAAACAAGTTGAAAGTGCTTCCCCCAAGAAAAACAACTAGAAAGCAACATTTTTGCAGGGGGCATTGTGCGTGTCAGCTTCTACTTAAAGGAATGTACCAAATTTGGAAAAAAGTGGGAACCTTTCTGTGATTCTAGATTTTGTTGTGGTTAAACTATATAGGGCTAGGGATTATGTTCATTTGTTGATAGTACTTTGGTCAAATGCAAATCAACCAAAAAGACTTAGCTGAAAGCACATTCATAGATACTAGAGAACTACGTTTTGTCCACTGTTGTGCAACCACAGCGTAGGTAGATTAAAATTTGGGGGTGTCCCACACACACACACACACACACACACACACACACACACACACACACACACACACACACACACACACACACACATATACACACGGGTGGTGCATGGGGAGCTTGCCCCTCTGGGATTTTTTTTTTTGAGTTTTGCCAAACGTGCTTTCAGCTAAATGTTTTATATTTGCATTCAGTTGATCTTGCTAATGTATTAATATGAACCCACTGAACTATAAGGTAGCCATATAAAATTAAGTGTGCATTAGCAACACAATTTTATAACACTAGGCAATAAAACATATCCTTAAGAGTAATATTAGTTTTTATTAGTACCATGAACACCAAAGGGTTCATTAGGCATTTACATATGGTTACATAATTGCATTATACTTATTTTTATCCTAATCTAGTTCAGAATTGTTTCATTTACATTTTATATTCATCTTATTTAATAAGGAAAAAAGTCTAAGTATTTCATAGTGTTCTTTCTCTTACTCAGTAAAAGTTAAGTATTATATTTAAGTCTTACTTGACATATTTAACCATGTCAAGTTTTGAAGGCATGCATTAGCTCAATATTCAGTTTTAATAGATTTCTATATTTTTAACAACTCTAAAATCATTTTCAACAAAACACAGTTGCATGCTTGTATTTTTGCAGTGTTAATTTTCACTGCTGCCTCAATAATAATTTTCTTAATAATTTTGTAACAGTAACATTTTACTGAAGTATCAGGCAAAGAACATATTTAGTGATTCGGTAATTCAGTGCTGACCCATCCCCCTGCAGCACTGCTACGTAGAGTTAATAATTTAAAAGTAATTAAATCCGGTAAAGCGTAACACATTAAATAAGAACCAACCAGGACAAATGAGTTAGGGTGGTGGCTTTCTCCACACTGTCAACTAAGAAAGTATTAAGACTGCATGTTCTGACGCTAATAACAACAGAAAAACACTCAGCATCTTGGGTCGCTTTGACTATGATAAATTTATTATACAGACACATATAACATCTACCACCGCTGCAGTCTAATGAGACCTGTCAGGGGGCATTTTAACAAGATTAGCTAAGGGCTGGAGTGTGTGTGCTGCAGCTGCAGCAGGGATGTTAGGGAAAGATTTATATTCAATTAGAGCCGCTGCTTAACTCAACCCTACTGTTTGCTGATGGTACAATACACAGGACAGAATAGCTCCATACTATGATGAATGAGCTAATAGTATATGGAATGTGCTGTTTTGCAGTTAAAAATGTCATAAAATACTAGACAATAGTTTGGAGTTCAGCTGTAATAAGCTATGAATGTTATACTTTCCTCAGTGGCTCATGCAACTTTTCCTTTTAAACAGGACAGCAGGAATACTTTGCTGCAGTACACCAAAGGGGCAAAGGCAAATGTCATACCACAAAGGGCAATTCACCTAATCAAAAGTATTTACTAACTAAAAATATACAGTCTGTATGCACTTCATTCAGCTTCTAAACTTTTATTAAAAAAAAAAAAAAAATACTCAGTCCTGAATCAAAATGTGCAATGCTTTAGATGTTGGTACACACCAAAACTGTTGGTTGTTATACCTGGGTCAACTCTGGATTTAGCAAAGCACCAACATTACTTACTACATGGATCATGGTAAACCATATAAATTAGAAAATTCATTTATTTGACTATAGAAACAAGGAATACAGTGAGGAAGTAAATTAACCTTTATGAGCTTCTCATAAAAAGAAAGATATTAATATATCGTGCTTTGATTATGAAAAATGTCAATACTTATTTGACAATTCCAGACACCAAGTTAGGCATATGAAGTTCTGCATACAACTGGCATATATGTTTGCTTTCTATACTTCAAGATATCTTGTTTATTATGTAGACTAGATACATACAGGAAATACATCCCCTCACAGGGAGATGAAAAAGTCCACCCTCTTTGCAGTCCTCTCTTTTTCTCTTATCCAGAGATTATACAATTGTTTGTATATCACTAGTACATTCTTGACTAGTGTGCTTTCAGATACAGTAATCAAATCATACTCAACCTAACTGTATGCAATGTGTTAAAATGTACAGTTTGTTGCATTCATTTGCCAAGATATCTTATGAATTTTCATCCTATCCCAAACTTTCCATTTAAAGGCAATAATATTCAAAAGGTGGTCCCTGTACAATGTAATTGTTATCTGTAAGTTCTCAACCTGGGATATTTTACCGCCTGGTTTTGACACTCACCATATCATTGTGATGGCCTTTACCAAGGTTTTTAATGATTTTGTATTTGCAAGCTATGAATGGTTTTGTTCTCTTATGGCCACCCTTGATCACTCAGAGGCACATGAAACACTATCACTGAATCCTTTTGGAGCACTTGCAGTTCTGATGTAGCTTACAGTTCACTGACCTCTAAACTCTGTCCATCTGCTTCCTCCTTTTGGTAAGAATTCAAGGCTATGTTTCATTTGTGCTGTGTGGGGAGGCTACTTGGCAGGAAATTCTCTGAAGAGCCCATCGCATGCTTCTCTCTAGTGCCAAGCTTTGATGGCCTTCCTAGTTGACCCTTGCCCTGGTGAAATTAATTAAATGGGCCAATGTGGCTATGAACATGGGAATATGTTTTATCCTGTGTGTAATTCTTTTTGTATAATCACTGACAGAAAAAAAAAACATGCTGTAAGGCTTGGCAAAGCAAAGGGTCTTCAAAAGAATTTAGTTTATTGAAGAAACAACAAAACAGCTGACATAGTGAAGTATTAAAGTTCAGCTAAGCCACTTAGGCAAGACTATAAAACTGGACTGCTGGCAAGAAATATGAGAATTAAGCAGCAAAATCCATCATTCCAGCCATCCATCACCCCTTTTCCCATTTTGCATATGGGGTCAGGGTGTCACTTCAACAGAGGTAATCATTTAGTTGAATCTAAAATTTGTCTGCTGAGTTTAATGTTCTAGCTGAAGATACTTTTGATGTACTGGGGTTAAAATTAATTGAACTGAATATATATATATATATATATATATATATATATATATATATATATATATATATATATATATATATATATATATATTGTCACCATATCTGAAGTGCCAAGTAAAGTCAGTAGGTCTAAAACTACAGACATGCAAATATAAAAAAGTGACTACAAGATCTCATTTCAAATCTTTGCAATGAAAGAAATGAATCCTCCTAATATTATGAGTAGTTTGGCTTGTTAAAAATCTTCTTCTTCTTTCAGCTTTTCCCGGTTAGGGGTCGCCACAGCGGATCACCTGTTCGCTTATGATTGGCAGTGGAGTTTTACGGTGTTGAGTTGCCAGCCTGGCACCCATCCTTCGACAGAAGGCACACACACACACACACACACACACACACACACACACACACACACACACACACACACACACACACACACTCATGCCTAGGGCCAATTTAGAGTGTCCAATCCACCTACAGCATGTCTTTGGGATGTGGGAGGAAACCGGAGCACCCGGAGGAAACTCATGCGACCACAGGGAGGACATGCAGACTCCACACAGAAGGCACCCCAGCCAAGAATCGAACCAGAGAACCTCTTGCTGTGAGGTGGCAACACTAACCGCTGCACCACTGTGGCTGCCCAGTTTGGCTTGCTAAAATCTAAAAAGAAAAGGAGGGATTTACAGATTTAATATATACATGCACGACCATACAGCCACAAAGACCTCTCAGATATGGTACAGAGCTATAGCAATGATGTCCATTATGACTGTGATGAGTTATTTGTACTTTTAGGAATGTTGCCATGAGACTAAATATACATAAACCTTGATCATATATGCCAGTGGAACATGGTCTAAGGGGTCTATATTATGAAGATGAACGATAAAAAGAGGGAACGCTCTTTTATCAAACAAAAAGTCTAAAGCACTGAATGCCGAACACACAGAACAGTGATTTTTTTTCCCCAGGGAAAAAAATCCCTGGTCCGTTTTCAGGACTTTGCCATTTCATCCACTGTGGTGTGATCTCAGAATTGGTATATTTAAGTAGGGGTGGGGCAAAACCCCCACTTTATTTTGTTTTGTGTTTGGATTTTTTTTTTTTTGCGGAGCAAATCGCTGTTCCACATGTTCGACATTTTCTGCTTTTGGTTTTTAGTGTTTGATAAAAGAGCATTCGCTCTTTTTATGATTCAACGTTGTGATATAGACTCGGTCTAAGTAACAGCAACTCTCAAGTGTAGTACAGAACACAACAAGAAGAGGAAGAAAAACTTAAATGCCATTAAGAAGGAATTAGAGCCACCAGAAATTGGTAAATAGAATGACTGCAACTGTGAAGCAGAACAACGTTTATATTTATATTAATCCAAATGAGTTGAAGTAAGTGATTTCCCTTTGTTTACTGTTGACATATGGTCTCAACAATGCCAATACTAAGTTATATACTGTACTAAATACAAAGCATGGATTTTGGCAGATAATTTAAGAAAAAGAAACCTCCCCACTGAATGGATTTTATATGCCATTAAGAAGGAATGTATTTATTAGACTCCTGTTTATGTATTTCATGTAAATGACGGCTCTGAAGATACTACATACACAATAGAGCAGTTACTGTTAAGTCAGACAAAAGAAGACAAAAGCTAATGTAGCTGCTAAACACATTAAGAACCAATAATCTCAAGTTAAATTAGAGCAAATGTTAAACAAACGTGAGAAATATAAAATACATGGGCCAGTCTCCCTGTTACGAAAAACGTAAAGGAGTTGAGTTAATGTCAAAGACAAAAGATAAGATAGCATTGTAGAATGGCAGTACTATAAATCTTTGTGCCTAACAGGCCTGAAATATCAATGTTTCTAAAAAATCTGTTAGAACATCAAGGTTGGGAATGGTGCTATGAAGACAGGTTTGAAATATCCAGAAATCTGTCTACATATATACCAGCATTAGCATACTATGGCATAAATAATTCAAATATTTTGCAAATAGATTTCAGGCAGAATGATATGACAGTTATGATCCTATACGAAAAGAGGACTTTCAACTCTAGGTTGTCTATGAGTCAAGTGTATTTACAGATACACAAGACACACAGAAAAAAGTAGTTACCAACTGTTTACCAATGCAAGAAAAGCCACAAATAAGTCTACGGTAAACAAGTTCAAGTAAAACTAATCATAAAACTTTGTAAATAAAGTCTAGTAAAAGTTATCTCCTAGACTGAAGATTATGTTACAGTTTTTAATTTACAGAAATGAGATGTGAAAGTGAAATCTAAACAAGTCAACGAACTACACACACAGCAGATATTTTTATGGCGCATATTTGCCAACGAGGTATGAAAACCTGTTAGCAGAATTAGAGATCTTTTGGGTAATACTGCATTTATCAGTGCCCCAAAAAAAATCCATATATGTGCTAACACCAGTTTTAAAATCCCATTACTGAAGGAAATTTCAGAGAAAAGTAGGCTGGGTTACAGCTCATTCGTAAGGAAAGAAATGCAGTCTTCTTCCTGCCTCCTTTTACTTAAAAAAAGAAAAGAAATAAGCTGCATCTGGGATTTAATACTTATAGCTTACATAATGATAGTTCCCAGTCAACTGAGAAGACAGATGCTCAAGATACATCAATCCCATCTGGAAAGAGTAGCATTTGAAATGGAAAAATTACAACGAAACAGAAAGAGAAGTTGCATTGACCAAGAATATTGATTAATATAATAGTAGTCTAGGGTTATGCCAGATGCAATCCATACCATATTATTGCAAAGGAAACCATGCTAGAGCAACCATCTGCAGGTCATCCCTTGAACGCAGTGGGTACGCATGGATTCCAGTTTAAGGAAGCTACACATCTTGTATGTTTAGATTATTCCAAGTACTCCAAAACCCAGTAGAAAAATCATTGATGGAGTGGGTACAAACAATTCATTTTAAGCAAGCTATCTTACATATGCAGTTGATTACAGGTACCCTGAAAAATGAAAATGCCAAGCACAAACAAGTGTCAAATACCCAGTCTGAAAAATATAGACTTTATTGTTAACTGACCAATTGCCATCCTATCTCCACTGTCAAAAATTTTAGAAAAATGCATTCACAAACAGCTCCTCGATCACCTTCTCCAAGAAAATCTTCTTACCCCTTACAACACGGTTTTCACCCAAAGCACAATATTGCTACTGCTCTGACATGCTTCATAAATACTATCGCAAAGTTACGTGATAACAATACATTTTCTGCCTGTTTCTTGATCTATTCAAAGCCTTCAGTACCATTTCCCATAGACTACTACTATCCAAACTTGCTTCACTTAACCTCTCTAACTCTGCAGTATCTTGGTTCTCCAGCTACCTTTCAAACAGATTCCAGGCTGTGAAATGGCAATCAAACTTCTCTTCCTTCCTACCTGTACAAACTGGGGTGCCCCAAGGCTCCATCCTTGGTCCCCTACTTTTTAACATCTTTATTAATGATCTCCACTTTTCTTCTCCACTATCTACCGTTATTCAATATGCTAACAATTCCACAATCATCTTCTGCTCTGACATCATCACTCACGTTCATACTCTCACCCAAAAGTCCCTTCTCTCTGCTGAAAGATGGCTTACTTCCAAACTGCTACTGAACTCAAAGAAAACTAAACTTCTCCTATTTCTCCCTACAGCCCTTAGCATCACAAAAATACCTTTTCGATCTCCTCCCTAAACAATACTATCATCTCTACTGAACCTCAAACTAAACTCCTAGGTGTTACTATCAATGACCAAATATAGTTTAATCTCCATACTCAGCAGTGCATTAAAAAGATCCATCAAAAACTAGGCCTGCTATACAGACATAAAAAATACCTCACAAATGCTTCCGGACTCTCCCTTGCACAAGCCTTCCTACTCTCAGACTGCTCTATGCAGCCTCGGTGCTCACATACCTCCAATCTAATCTTCTCACTAAACTATAACTTACCTATAATAAAACTGCACGATTTGCCTCCAACCAACCTTACTGACTCACCACTGCATAACCCTAAAAAACCTGCAGTGGCCAGAATTTCATCACCAAATTCTGGTATCCCAGCTTCTCATG
>NC_056748.1:842815922-842908422 GCF_019279795.1 Protopterus annectens | reverse complement strand
CGGTAATTTCATAGGTAAAGGCACTCAGGGGGCTACATGTCATGGAAAAGAAAAAAAAAAGTTTAAACTCAACTACTACCCACATATTCAAATACAAAAACAACCGTGTAATGTGTTACAGCCACAGAGCAAGTGTACAACGTTTAACAAACCATAGCAAATTAACTAAACAATTAAGGTGTGTAAAATGTCTCCCGGAAAATATCAGTGGACTAGTAAAACCATCAGAGAAGAAATGAACATATTTGTATAGTGAGCAGAATCTTAATACAAGGACATCAAACAGTAAAATCAAAACTGTAAAGTGTGCCAAACAGCTTAATTTCCATAAATGTATTCATGAACATATTAGAAGAAATTATTTCAAAATGAAAATGATCATTTCTTATGTGTCACTAACAAAAACACAAAGCGTGCCAGTAAGTGCATTTGAAATGAAACATACTCTTGAATCATAATCGGAACATGTTACACATCATGGTCTTTGTTCCAAAGACAAAATAATATTTTCATCTTTTAGGAAGACACTACATGACAGAAACACAGGTTCTGTTTTTTTTTTTTTTCTAAGGCCATGCTCTCTGTTAATATTGCAAATCTTACAATGCCACTTTGGAAGAATGACTTCCCTTTTTATTAAAAACACATTTTAATATAGAGATTAGTCCATTGTTTGACAAACGGTGAGACTTAGATCAATTATGTGTGATGCAAGCATTTGTGCACTTTTCTGGCAGTGAGAACTGTGTCCTACCTATTAATGGGTAGCCTCACAGCTGGGCACAGTAGAAGTAATGTCACAAGTCACTGTTATTAATTAGCTCATTCACACCTAGAAGCAGTGTATTTTCACACCTCCTGACACCTGAGATTTCCTGCCTGGACAACTCTCGCCTGTGCTGTTTTCCTGAAAATGCAGTTATGAAGCATACCTTCAAACAAATCTGAATTGCTTAAGTGTAATAACCATTCAATAACAACAGAAAGAAAATTCATTTACCGTACAGACACGTTCACAATAGTTATACTATTATATTCAGCCATAACCCTGATTTTCTACTGAGGAATAAATCACAAAAAATGTTAATTTAAGTCAGTGAAATTAAATAACATGTTAATACCTATGCTATTGTAGAAGTTAATTGGTTACATGGATGTGACCTTCATTTTAAGCTAAGCATGTCTGTGAATGTTGCTCCATTTAAGATATTTAGAGAAATTTATTTATGTATATTATACTATCAAACAAGTATACATATGCAGCTATATAATTTAGGTACCAAGCTATCAATGCAGAATTTTTTTTAGATTATGCAAGTTTTCCATAAAACTGCCTCTGGTTTAAGTTATTTGTAATAATATACAAAGCATTTTATTATATCTCAGCTGCTGGGTACCCATGTCAAGTTCCTTCAGTATGTGCTGAAAGGCAGCATGACGTTGTTCATTAGTATTTACACATTGACACCTAAGCCCATTTTAATCCAATTGTAGTAATAAATACATTTATGAGATTTGCAAAAGTGCTAATATCTCACTTAGGCTGTGATGAACACAGGTGGTTTGATCACTTTTTTTCTCCCAGCTACCTTTTTCTGACAGTTGTATTTTGGTGAGTCACTAATATGAATGATTATTAAAGCATGCCAATATGTCATAATGTATTTGCATCATTAGTTAGTCATCCAAATGTAAATATTCCTGCAGCAGTTCAGGTCAGACACCATATACCACTGTTAAGTTCATCTATCATTATGCGAGCATGAGTTAGAGACCTTCCAATAACCCAATAAATATGCAACAGTTTCAGTACAGCATATATTTATTAGTAGGCAAAAATTAGGGACAGCTTATGCTCATATGCAGCACATCTGGGTCACATTTAGGCATGTAATGACTGGCATTTTTACATGCAGTTCAACAGTCTCTTAATGGCCACGTGGGTATATGTCATACCATGTCACATGCTAAGCAACAGTGTTTTCAAAGGAACATTGCTGAGTCCACTGTAGTTCAATTACAATAAATAGCAACTTAAACACTGACATTGCTAGAAATCCACTGAGTTTGAACTTTATTATATACCCATGAACAACACAGACTCACCAAGCACTATATGAAAGAAACTCGTCTGCAAAGCCATCAACACACGTTTGATGTTGTATGACCTAAACAGTGAAAAGGAAAAATGTTTATCCAGGTAGCTCTGTCCTCATAGAAAGGTGCCGTAATGCAGTATGCAATCAGTTATAATATTTGTGCAGTAACCAAAGTTATACTCCAATTTATTACCCTCACAGCCCAGTAGGCATAGGTGTAGGTATAGTTACAGTGAATGACACCATAAACAGACATGACTGACAGGTGGGCATGTACTCTGGAATGAATGAAGTGCAATACCCTGAATTTAATAAAACTTAGCATAATACCTTATTAAAGCATTCCAAGAGGAAAAAAAAAACAAGTTCTTATTTATGTACCACCAGCAACCCCCTATAACCACAAAGGACAAACAGTAGTGCTAAACAGACCCCAGATATAGACCTTATCAGAGAGTTAACTAGCTTAGGTGGTGCACTCAGCAGATCTCCAGGCTGGTGCTCCTTCAAGTTTAAAAGCCAATGGAAAAAACACTGGTCTCTTCCCCTCATGCATCTGTAGCAATCTGATTGTAGCAAACAACTTGCAACAGTTAACCAAACAGGATTACTTCATACTGTGTGTCAGCCGAGTCATAAATGCAGTATCTATGTTCATTTACCAGTGGCGATACTACACTCCTGCACCATCGAAATCCACCAAACGCTCAATCCAGATTAAATCTTGTTTCTTCTTTTAGTCTTAAAAATGTAAGTGCTTTCATCCCTAGTTATAATTGATGCAGGGACCTCACCAGACTCCAGCACCATCAGCATCTATCATTAACAATCCCGACTGACTACACCCAAGGTATCTGACTCCCTCACCCCACCCTAGTCACAACTTTAGATCCTGTTATAGCTATCACAATCTTCAGGAAAACAGGCCACAGTTTGCAGTGAAACACAGGCAAAAAAGCATCATTAGGATGTTGCAAATCCTGCAAAATATACTGAGGGTACAATAAACATTGTATGCTCATGACTACCATCTCTTCCAGTTTCTTACTAAAACTGAATTTAAAGTAGAGTGGCTTTAAGCTGATTAACGTTGTTACAGGTTTTAAAGTCCTTTTTGGTCCCTGCTTATCCTACTATTACAATTACACACCAAAAAGTTTCCTAAATCTGTGCTTATCCACTAGTGTCTTAATGCTCTTCTCTTGCTTCTGCTCTCAAAGTTTTATTGTTGAGGGTGGGACGTTGGTATAATGGTGTGGGAGGTTGGTATAATGGTTAAGGTGTTCACCTTATAGACACAAGCTAAAGGGTTTGATTACTACATGGGGTAATTGGTTAGGCTTAAAATGCCCCACAAGGACAGTTAGCTTAGTACTGATCTGTGAACCTATGGTTCTGTGAACAACTCTATCCCACACCCCTGAAAACCCACCATAATTCCATTCTTCTGTCCAACTCATAAACGTCCACATCTTTCTTAAATTAATTTGATTTTTAAATACATCTTCCATTTCATCTCCTCCCCTTCCACATTCTTAACCCAAAGCTCCTCTCCTCTGCTATCGAAACTTCAGCTCCTTTTTTCTAGTCTTGGATTTCCTTTTTTCCCACCTCCCTAGCCTTTCCCTTCTTTCATCAGCTTTCACCTCCATGCCATAATATATTTAACCCAACTCTTCCTTATCCACGTCTTACTAAAATGATTGGCCTGTGATTATTTTTAACTGTTCTTTTTTTGCCCTCCCCCTGCTTGCCTAAAACACTTCAGTCTTTTAGACTGTAAACTGACCTAATAAGCCATCTCTGTTCCCTTAGATGACATTCTACCACCTTCCATCACCACCTTCCCTATGTCAAATACTTTTTTCACTGTGCCAGTTTTCCAGAGAACAGCTACGCTTAGCTATGCCTTTTCATACTGCGCCTCCCGCTATCACATATGCTTGCCTCCCCACATTCCATTCCTTCTTCCTCACAATTATTGTCTCCTCTGTCAGGAACCTTTTACACCAATGCTACCTAATTCAGCTTAGAACTTCACCTCTTTTCATTGCATTATTTATCTTCCCACATACACACACATTCCAAGGCATTAACCTTGCTGTAACTTCCCACACATCTCACCACCAGTCAAGCACTATCTGAACATCCCTGCAGCCTCCTCACCAATAATGTAAGTTGGTAACTCTAAGGTACAAGGTCCGTGACCCCCTGTCATGAGCTGCTTCATACTCCCCAAATCCCCTAAGACATGTCTAATCACAATTCCACTCCCACCTCTCTTTTCCCAGGAACCCTTATGCTACTCTCTCCCAAAGCCCAACTGACTTTATTAAATATACTCCCCTTACCTCTACCAGCTCTCTTCATCTTTATGTTCCCTCTCCTCCTCGATGTTGCCACCTCTACTGTAACCCCAAGATCTACTCTATAACCTAAGTATGTAACTAGGTCCCACATCCTGATATCATGTCTTTCCATCCTTTAATAGCACAGTACTCTTATCACACCCCCTGATAGCAAAGCTATGCAAGGCTATTCAAGGACCATCCTCCTAAGTATATGCTGTTTCACCAAACTTTGATACATGTCCATTTCAACAAACAAACTCCTTCACATCATCTAAAGCCACATCTGCACTATTACAGCATTGTGCTTGAAAAATATTGTTTCACCATAGATATCTCCACATGCCATTACTGCGTTTGCAGTAAATTCCCTGCAGGAACATACTGTACAATGGAAAAGAAGCTCATTTCTGCCCTATGCATAAAACATAGAGAATGTATGTACACATTTAACATGTTTTGCATAATAGTATTCATGCAGAGCCTGCATAATCCTCACATGATGCACCTTTCCTACATCTGTAAAACAATGTATGCTTTATATCCCCTCTGAAGACCACAAACTGGAAACGGCAGGACCAACTTGCTTATGTCACTCCCCTTCTTTCAAAGATACCCTTGTACATATAAAATAAAGGAAAATCAAAAGTATATAAATGCTGTGCTGTTAAAGTTTGCATATTAATGTTTATAAGCAGCACACAGGTCAGGTTCACACATCTCCTCAGCCAGGAGCACCCTAAACACCCAACACCAGCTGTATGAACCACACTGCTAGTAGTAGCACAAATTATTTGCCTCTGATACCAACAATAATTATCCTTTGGGCCAATGACCACCCCCCCCCCTTTCCCAATCAAGACTTCTCCCTTTTGGTGAGACACTACTCCAGCAGTACACACACACACACACACACACACACACACACACACACACACACACACACACACACACACACACACACTTTACTCCAACTGTAGTCTACTCCAAACAATAACACATACTTTGCCTGTGAAAATCCCTCTGCAAACCATCAATGTCCCATAAAACACCAAGGTGAAGAATCTTGCTATAAACATTCCACAACAATATAGTCTCCATTCTTCTCAAAACCCCTCACTGATCTGTATTTTATCCAATTACACCTACCCTGTCAGTCATCATTGCTCACATTATGCCATTAGCTCACCTCTAATCAATACTTTGTACAAGACAAATGCCATTAAAAGGAAAACCTCCTTAACGGACAGCTAAACTGGTCACTGGCATAATCATTCCTTTCCCTTTTGAAGTAATCAAAAAGTAGCAGCCAAGGTATACATCTCTCTGTGAGTTTAGTATAGTAGAATGACATGGATGCTATGTCCTTAAAACTTTAGTAACATCTCACAAGAGGAAATCGATTTTCCTTGCTTTTTTATCACTGTATAGTACATGCTGGGTTGTGTGTGCTGTTTATGTTAACTTCGCCAATGTATCAACAAAATATTTTGCAATACATAATTGTAGCTTTATTTGTTTTACCTACTCATAGCTAAATAGGGTTTATGGACCAACTCACCTTATTTTAACAAAACTGTCAAAAAAGACCACACACAAGACTAGAAACAAATGCAACTTAGCACACAAATTTCATGTCAAAGTAAATTCTTATGGCAAATTCTACATAGTGTCAGTGCTTAAGGTAACCAAACACACTTTCTCAAGGTAGATTACAAGTTCACCATCCTGTTGTAAACCCACTGTGCTGTTCATTGCTCATCAGGCCATCATAGTTCTGTTTCAGATATCTTCATGTGTATTTTAAGGATTTGCAGTAGAATAACCTTGTGTACTTAGGCTACTAATGTTATATTTTTAGAATTATAGATTTCTGGATATGAGACTTTACAAACACTGCAACTATAAAGTAGAGCACAGACAACTTTTCATGTCCAGTAGACCCTATCATAAACTATAAAGATATTTGATTTCCAGCAAGTCCTTGAGCTCTGCAATGCTCAAACAAAATTACAAACTTTATGCCCACTTTCCAGAAATTTGCTGTATTATATATCTTATAAAAGGTATAAAATATGTCCTTTAAGATGCTAAGAGTAGGATAGACATGGTAAGTTGGCATCAAGCATATTTTTCAACTCTATTATTGTACTGTCAAGCTTTCTGTTCATACTAGTAATTGTTTAGCAATCAAACAATTAAGTAATAAAGGCCTACCCCCACAATGATGTCAGTAATTCCCACTAGAATAAACTGATTGAATCAGGATAGTGTCAGGCATTCGGTTTTCAATTCCACATATTTATGGGACTTGTTAAAATTTTCATATGCAGTAGTGGAAGCACGCACTTCCTTTTTATTATAAAAGAATGATAGGAATAAAGACGCAGTCTGCTGCCAGTTATCTCTTTCTGCAAAGTAGGTAAATACTTTGCAGTTCAAAATCAGTATGATAATCTTAAGTAACCTGAACAATCTGTACATCAAGTGAAAAATATATACAACCAATAGCAGTATGCATACTTTGGATGACTTTGTAAATATCGTATCTATGGACCAAACCTCCTTCTCACTAGGTCATAACTGACCTCCACCTTGCAAATATTACCACCACCATGTGTCACCTCCTACATGGTTAAGTCCAAGCCACAGATATCTTCTCCTTAGGACTGGTTCCACCATGCCTGCAAATCCTGTGTTTCCAGACTTTTCAGAAAAAACTTCATATTTACAGACAACCAGGGGAAATTCAGTAGTATTACCACAGGAGTTGACAACACTAATCAGCCCACAGCTAACATTACAACAAATACCTCAGAATTCTGCTCACATTTAAACTGCTATATGGAGGAATTTGCCACTGCCCATTGCACACAAAAAACTCTATATCAAGAAATGAAAATACTTGTCAAGTATAATAAATTCCTTTCTTCTTTTCAGAAAAATAATCTAAACCTAGGTGGTAAAGATCTCAAATACTCCTTTAGAAAGTGTAAAGCAAGCTACAAACTAAATGTTACCACCTCTTTCAAGGACAATCACAAGGCTTTTTTAACTTTATTAGAAAACCCAGTACTGCACAGAGATGCTACCTAATGGTGGTGCTTACTCTGATCAGATGTCCATCGCCTAAGTTGCACCTGAGAAATTCAGCACTAATCACCCCATCCATCTACCCCTGCATTCCTCCAACTGCCCTCCTCACATTATTACCCTAGATCAAGTCCTGTTAGCACTATGCAAAGCCAGCACTGTCAGGTCTTAGAAAACATCTGGCCATCTCCTAGTTAGTGTAAAACACAGCTTTGCTCATTGCTCAGCTTCTGCTGAACCTACTCAGCCTTAGTCTGTTTGCCAATAACTGGTCTCACCAGTTTTATTTGTAAGGCCATTGAATGCACCATGATCAGAATTATAAACAATGAAACAAGTGATCTGAAATCCCATGACCCTAATCAATTTACTTTTGTAAAACAGATTTTGTTCACTCAATCTAGTCAACATCTTAAAGTCATTAAAGTCATAGACAAGAGTTAGTCTGCCCACACTGCCTAAAATGGGGCTTGCAAAGGGTCTTAGATACAATTCCCAAGGCTGGTATTATCGATAAGCTCACCTGCCCTCAACTTTCAATAGACAGCCAACTAGAATACTGACAGAACTTGCACAGTTAGAGTACCTTTCTCATGCACAAAAATATCACTACTGATTTCGCAGAGAGCTCAGCTCTAGGTCCCTTCCTCTGACACCAAACTCTAACACCTAACACTGCAAACATCTATGATGCTAAACAAATTCACTGATGACTCCAAATGTGGTACCATTAACTCTCATTATGACATTCACATCCACCAAGAGTAGTCTGATCCCGACTTCACCTGTTATACTATGGTCATAATCTGAATGCCAAAAAAGGAGCATAGTTTCATTTAAAAATCATGACTAACCAAATGCATACTATGCAAATTGTTCCTCTTTAAAACTAACACAGTCATTAGAGATATAAACATTCATCAACAACAAGCTATCCACTGACCACCTTTGTCAATCATAAATAGAAAAACATTGTACTTCACTTTGCTGCTCACCATTTGAATAACTTCTAGTTCTAATGAAATCAAATTTCCCCTCAAGTCTCCATCATTAGGACTGTTCACAGAATAAAATGGGTCTATATCACATTGTCGAACTCCTAAACGTTCGAAAGCCATATGGTAGACACCATATGATCGAACCTTTAAAAGTTCAAACATTTTAATGGAGATCTCCGTACAGTGTGGAATACGGAGATTTCCCTTTTCTGCACTGTAGTGCAATCTCGGAGTTGGTATATTTAAAGAGTGGGGGGGGTGCAGGGGGGGCTTTCCCCCCTTCTTAAACCATTCAGGTAGGTTTTTTCTTTGGTTTATTTATTTTTTATTACATTTTCAAACTTTTGAAAGTTTGATCATATGGTGTCGACCATATGATGTTCGAACTTTTAAAAGTTTGATTATGTAATATAGACGCAATAAAATTACCCCCTTTGGCATGTACCTCCCCAAATATCTTCCCCAACTCAAAAGGCCCCAGAGATCCCTGACTAAATAACATAGGACCAACCTCCTTAAGCTAGTCAGATAGAGGAACAGCACCATCCCTTTCTTCACTCTCATTCAGTCCTTTATATGGTCACCTTTGCTTAGCCTTCTCTGCTTTGAATGACCATGTCCTAACTACAGATACTTCACCTTCAGAAAGCTAGTCATATTTTGAATATGTATTCCAAATATCTCAGTTGTCATTGCCATATAAATAGGGCCTGCAGGCCTGATTGATAACTGACCCATCATATCTCCCACCCTTGGGATAGATTTCCCTTGTATGTCCAGCAATATATTGGTGACCTTTAAAACCAGTCTTGATAATTGGTTGCGGATATACATTATCCAGGATAAAGTTACATTTTGGCAAATTCTGTTATTACCATAGAAAGTATTATGCCCCTCTTAGAACTTACAGGGTAGTCCAACATATACACAAAGCAACAAAGTTATTGTTGAAGTACAAAAGTGATTAAATCCCTTTTGACTATGCTTTTGTGACTCTTGCATGCATGAATGGATTTGTATATTTAAAATGTTCTAAAGTACAGTAATGCTATACATAACACAGTTGTTATGATCAAAATATTGCATTTGTGGTAAATACCTGCTTTTGATAATGCAAGGTACTGAGGGAACAACGTACTAGGTTGAAGTTACTGCTATGTGACATTCTGTAACTGTATTAAGCTAAAATAAAAAATTAAAAGAACAATGAATGACTATTTATATTTGTTTTAATCTCATTTATCTAAAAGAAAACATTGGAAATGGCAATAAAAAGAAGTGTGCTATATAATCATTTCTTAAGGGCATTTCTGAGATTCATCCTCATCTGACAGAAGAATGCTTCATAGCTGAAGTATTTTTGCACACCCCACACAATGACTTTCTAGCCATGTCAAACCCCTTTCTAGGTAATCAATAGCCTCAGATACATTTGGGGGTTAGGATCAATGGACTATCATCCTCAGTGTATTTTTTATAGTATCAGCAGTTGTGGCGGACATTGTGGTTGCATTTTGAATGAGGATGCTTTCAGAAATGAACCAGAGGTAGGGAATCCTTGTGAAAGTGCTTGCACAACCACAGGTAAAGACTTGCATTTGACTTCTCAGCTTCATCTAACTAAAAACTTTCTTTATGTACAGACTAGCATCCTACTCAAACTAATGGAAGTTGTTCACGGCTTTTCTCCTTCTCCTCCTTCCACCCCATTACAGTGGACTCACCGATAGCAAGGTTTCTGGATAGTGGAGTTTTCTGCTTTCTATTTTTCAGATGATCCAGTGTATTTAACCCTATCACAGTGAAAGACTTCCATTTTTGAGAAGCTGCATCCATAGTTTGTACTTTAGGAAAGTGTGGAGAAGGCAGCCAACCACAGCTCAAATGGTGTTTCTCACAGGAACCCAGAAATGCATACAGTCTCACAACTGCACTTTATCATAAATTGCAAAACTGCCCTGGCAGCACACCATGGCTAATAATGATATGCACACTGGTTTTAAATAAAACTTACAACACGTTTGCCACAAACCGAATAACTGTATGCATCCTACACAGGAAGGCCATTATTTTGTATGAAAACAAAAATGCAATATTAATTCATTCAGGGATTTGTTTGCAACTTTAAAGTACAAAAATCATTACAAAAGGATGTGAATCTACCTCTGATCACCTATTCCATTTTTTTCCAACAGAGCACATCTCGGCCTCTTTATGTACGAAAACATGCCTTTAAGTCATGCTCCAACTATAACAGCACAATGTTGCTACTTGTAACAGGCTTTAGAATGTCGTTGCATTCAAGGCTACACAGAGAAGAATGTAGTAGCCAAACACTAAATGAATTTAGAAAAAGTTTTATTTTTAACTAATTAGAAAACAGAGCAAGCCACTTGTGAAGCTATCACAGCACAGCAAATTGCATGGGGTACTATACTCGAGTCTTCCAACTTTAGCTACTGTAACACACTAAATACTTTTCTACATAAATGATCATTTACACTGGTTAGTCTGTCTCCTGTATTTGCAATAGTTTAATCACTTAACTCCTTATTCAAAGGAACATACAATTTCTTTCAACTCGCCATGCTATGGAAGACCCAGTTTAAGTATCAAGAAGTTGGCATTTATCATCACACCAATGATTCATCAGAAATGTGTTTCAGCATTTGCCTTGTTCTGATGTAGTATCCTCATGGTAAATACTTCCTCTCAAATTCTTACAACATTCTGTGCTGCTTGAGTAAACTTCCAGTTACATTAAATGCATCATTCGGTTAATGTCTCATCCAGTTATTATAGACAGCAATGCTGTTATCCACTTAACTTCCCTGCACTAACAGGTTTAGTAGATAATGCAGGTCTGTAAATTTCTGGTTTGTCACCTTAGATTCATAGGCAACATTTAAAGAATCTCCTTGTCTTAATTATAATGGTATCCCTTCCAGATGCTCTTCTAGCATACCACATTTTCCCAGATCTCAAGAACTAGCATTCTTTCCAATTACATGCTCAGGTACCACATTTTCCTAGATCTCAAGAACTAGCATTCTTTCCAATTACATGCTCAGGTACAAAGAAGAGGGGTATGAAGTAAGAATGATAGTGGCATGCTATTATAACTGGAGTATAACTTATTTGTGTATCTGCATACATGGCATGGGTGAGAAAGGGATAAACAAGATGTCCAAGAGGGAGGAGGTGGCTGAAAGACATGAGAAGGGGGAGAGATTATGGTTGCAAACTTTTACATTTTTTTACAACCTCCTTAATACTCTAAAATGAAGTGCATATGTTGGTTTGCATAAGTTTTATGAAACATATATTACTTTACTTAGAAAAGAAAAAAAAAAGAAAGAATCTGAAAAGATAGGTGTTTATACCAACACCCTCAACTATCCAGATTTTCACAGTCTGTCCAGATTTTTGCCTATTTTTGATCGGTGCCTCATAAAATTTGTTTTCTGGTAAATCACTGAGGAGGATTAAAATCACTAAATAATGACATATATCTGAGTTTCAGATTTCATAAAATGCATACCAATGCAAATCCTGTCATTTTAGCTATGTTTATAAGATCAACATTTAAAAATTGTCTCTGATTGTGGGCCTTTGTCTCCTCGTTATTTTGACTTTGTCCAGAATTCTTGCTCTTAAGAGGTATGCTATACATAAAAGAACACATTCTATATATATATATATATATATATATATATATATATATATATATATATATATATATGTTTATACCTTTAAGAAATTGGCACCTATGATATCATTCAGATCTTATACTGTGTGGTCTGCTATCCCATTTTTTGTGCACTCTGAAATACATGCTGATGAAGATTCCACATTCAAATGGTCTTTGTCTTAGTATTTAGACCATTGTCAATACCCACCTGTTACATAAGTGATTGACACTGAGCTCATTTTTTGCCAGAAAAAAGCTCAGCTGCAATCACCTTCTCCACCTAGAATAGCTAGTTCAGGTAATGGATTGTAGCATCAAATTCTAACGTCATCTTCTATGCTCCAAACAGGCCAGACAAAAATACCAATATGATAAAAGAGTAAGGTGTTTGCTTTGCAAGTAGAAGTAGGTAGTGACTGTGCACAGCAATGTGAAAAAATAGCTTGCACATTACAAAAACGTCTACAATATTCAATTAGAGTAGCAGAGTTATAAATCAGACGGTAACTTCTTTGTAAAACATGCTTTCTTCACTTCTGTATTAACTTTCCTACATTTCAAGTATAAAACATGCAAGGTTCCTTGTGGGTGCATTCAATGCTCTGATGTTGGATTTCCAAGCTGTTGTTTTTCATTTGTCTATAGGAAATCAATACAGGAAACTACACCTGCAGAAATTCTTTTTTTTCCACTCAAAGTCAAGGTTGTCTGGTTACTGTGGCAGCATGGCTGTCTATGAACCTTAACTTCACCTGGCTGGATTTTTACTTAAGTACCCTAACAACACATCCAATATTTCCATTCCTTCCTCCTTCCCTCCAAGCTGTTCACTGGGATCCTCAAATGGTAGCTATCATGATCTGGCAGGGAAGCGAAGATGACAATTGTTTATTTATGTTCAGTGTTCTAGTTAACACATTTAGATAAACAGTGGCCAAAGGCAACCACTACTATTCCCAGTGGAATAGTAGTGGGAATAGTAGTGGGTATGTTTAAGTCCTAACCCTTCTCCATTCCAAGGATATAATTATAGCCTGGATAGGCAAAGATGAATGGCTAGGGAAACATCTCTGCCACAGGCTATGTGCAGACATACCTCCAGGCCAGGTAAGAACATGCCCCTGACCTCTGCCATGACACTGAGAGACCTCTGTCATCAAATATAACCCCTCCCAAGACAGGCTGGCCCATCCTTCCTTGCATGTACCTTCAAGGACCTGAATCCCTAATGATGCTTGGGTCACCTGGGCAGTAGTCAAACCCTTATCCCAATGCACCAACACTGACGTCAGATTCATTTTGGTTTTCAGTCTTCTCTAACTGAGAGTCTGCACACCCACAAGGTTAGCATATATATATATATGTGTGTGTGTGTGTGTGTGTGTGTGTGTGTGTGTGTGTGTGTGTGTGTGTGTGTGTGTGTGTATATGCATACCGATATACCAATAAAAATGTTAGTATTTTCTTTAGGTTGAGTTACTAGTGGCTTGAACTCTGAGTTGAGACTGCATCATGCTGTACTTTAGGGACCTATAGCCGAGGCGTTTGCATTGCTACAATACTATTGACTTTGCAGTTTCATACACCGGTCATGCAGAAGATGGGACAGTAGATGTCAGATTGGTTAGTCCATGCAGTATAAGACAGGATGTGAAGGGAAACACCTGCTGAAACCAATTACTAACCTTTTTATTTTTTTTCCAAATTCCATCTTAAAGAAAAATGTATATTTAACTAAAGATATTTATAACATTCAGTAATTCTACCACATACTTGTGAAAAATCCTAAATAATCTGGTTCAGTATCTGAGTAATCTAAATTTACCTGCTTCACTAATATATACCTTCATCTCGTTAGACCTCCTTACTCTCTCCATTTCTTCTTCCCTTCACTCACGTTCTTATACTACACTGCCCCTCCTCTGAATATCATACCATTTCTAACATTTTCTTTACTGATCTCATAACTAAACTCACCTCATTTTTCAGGTAATAGCTGTTCCTTAATACACCCAGTTCCCCATTTCCTCACCCCCAGTAATTTGGCCGTTTTGGCCATCTCACCTTTCTACCTTCATCATTTCAGTAAAACAGCTCCTGCCCACATTATAGTCACATAAACCTCTTTGCTACTCAGGTAGATCTCTGTGTATTCCCTCTATGTCTCTTTAATGCACTATTCACTTTCCCAGTTGTTATTTGATAGAGAGGGACACTTGCATTCCCTTCACATCTGATGCACACATTAAGGACCTGAATCTTGAATGTGGAGTCATTCAGTCCAAGAACCAAACTCCTGCAAAGGAAGGTCAAAATGTGTTTGTTTGTTACCAGCACCTAAAAATAGGACCATACACACTAAGGATCGACTCCTTCTCTACTCAAACACATCTAGCAATGACAATTCTCATGTCATTAAGAGGTTATTTTCGTCACAGGTTAACAGCAGCAAGAGTCCACTATCACCCTCATCCACCAACACACCTGGCTCTATATCACCCTGTCACCTTTCTATCAAATGGGTAAGTCAGCTGAAAACAGCAAGCTGCCATTCCATACTCTGACCAGCAGTTTCCTAGACACCCAAAGTCTGGACTGACAATATACTTGCAAAAGTTATTTGAATGTTCCGGTTGGAATTAGTTGTATTATGCTTGCTTGAATTACCTGACTGGCTCTCTACTTCTATTCCTTTCTGATTCTTCATCCTCTTTGTTATGGCTAAATCTTTACAATTTTATTGAAAAAATATAGTCAGCGCAAGAAGGTGAAGAAATTCTTATACTTACTAAGTGCACTGAATGTGATCTCTCTTAAGTATTGTTTCCAATAATGTTACTGGCTGCTGCTAAGAGCTACCTTTCACTGCTCAAGGCTTCCTCTAACTGAATTAGAGTGAGGTATGACATGCAATTTAAGTATCTAGCAGAGCCTGTAATTATTTCCCTTGAAGGAATAACTGTCATTGCTTACAGATTCCACTTGTTGAAGTACAGTGAGTTCTAGGCTGCTGTTTATGTATTTAGCACTGCTACTCCTCTGGCATTGTAAAAAGGCTGCTGTATTCCCATTCCTAGATACTGCTCATAGCAGAACTCGGCAGGCAGATTTCTGCACACTGCTGCATGGTGTAGTAAAAAGCTGCTGAATGTACGTGTCTATTAGCTGTTAACTATAGAATTTTTAGTAGTTTAGTATGACCAGAAATAAGTTAAGCAAAGCTGTTTGCAAGGCAAGTAAACACATAGTTGTTCTTGTGATTAGCTGGGGAAATATGTATATATTCTAAGGCGGTGTCTGTTAGGCAGTTACGTAATATGGCCATTGCATGACAAATTTAGTATGCATTTATTATGTACTTCTGTTTCCTGCTTTCTTATTAGAATAATTTAATCTTAAATTGATAGATCACAAAATATGTGCTAATGTATTGCCAGGCCTATGAATTATTATGGGCCAGATTCAATAATGCCTGCCCTAAATGTACACAATATGTATTCAAGAACATCCCTACCACATTTTTTGTGCTTTCTAGCCACTCAAAAAGAATATACCAAGTACACATGTAGTCTAAAGTTTGTGGTAACCTTTGTTTCAAAGCATTAGTTTAAGGGTGTGCACACTTATGCAACCAGCTTATTGTACATTGTTTATTTTTTATATTTTTCCCCTAACAGATTTGTTTGTTTTTCAATTGAATTGTACATGTTATAGGTCACATTAAAGGTGGGAAATGTTTTGAAATGATTTATTGTGGTCTCATATTTTTATATCACAAAAACTTGGCATTTTAACACTGGTCTGTACACTTTTTATATCCACTGTATACTTACCTGAACATGCCACCCTGAGTGTCTAATCACTCTGTGGGTCTTCTTCCATATGCATGTATAAGTACTTAAATCACAACCTGATCTCAAAGTTATCAGGCATGAGCATATAAAGACGCAAGAGATTTCGGCCATGGCATAATCATGCAAAACAGGTTGGTACTGCAGATCACGTGTGTGTGTGTGTGTGTGTGTGTGTGTGTGTGTGTGTGTGTGTGTGTGTGTGTGTGTGTGTGTGTGTGTGTGTGTGTGTGAGAGAGACTGTAATGCAGCAAACCTCACTCTCCAAGCATACAGGCAACAGCCATGTAAACATATCTTAAACCTGTAAATCAAATTACTGCAGTATTAAAATCAACCCTATAACTTCACCAGATCTGGCAATGTAAAATATATATTTAAATTAAAAAAAAACTGTTAAATATAAGGCCTACCCTGAAATAACCCCTTAGCTGTACACTTCTTTTGCTCAAACTAGTTTGCAGACCACTAACCACAATGTAAAATTATATGGTCCCATGTCCCCATTACTTCTGCAATCCTGTTATTGTGTGAGGTTATGGAAATTAGCAATATAAGTGTAGATGAATTTTAAACAGTTATCTAACCAGGAAACAGATATTGCAAAGACAAAGATCTCTGCATTGCCATGTCATATTTCCATGTTTTCATGGTGCAACAAAATTCCCTAGGGATTTCCAGCACAATTTTTAAAAGTCTAGTTTAGTCCAAAAATCTTTGTAGTTCATCCCCATCAATAGCTACTTGGTGCACACTTTGCTGACTTGTGCACCGCTAAACAGCAGCTTGGGTTATTATGGGTTATTATCCCTGCTCCAAAATGCATCTGTCATGCTTTCTAGCTCTTAGTACCACCCAAATGCTCAGTTAGGTAGGTGCCCCTAGAGCTAGAGGCCATTGCTGAAACATGTTCTGCTTAGTAAAAGCCTTCAACAAAAAGTAAGTTCTTAGGTAAGATACTGTGCTCGGGACATGAGGCCATCGAGGAACACTTATTCCACCAAATCTGGATCACATAATTTTTCACTTGTCTGAGAGTCAAGATTTATATCCAAACTGTCAGATAATCTTACCCAAACAGGCAGCTTGATACAAAGTAAATGAAGTTTGGCAACAAACCAAGTTGTCCCAGGACATCTTTAAGAGGGGTTAAACTGATATAGTAGAGGGAGTTAAGGGTTGGGGAGGTGAAACGGTTAAATGGAGGGAGGGATGATTGGGAGGAAATGAGGTAAGGGTGGGGTGGGGCTTAAGGGGTGTAGACTAGTGTAGATGGGTAAGTAATCACATTTTGGTGTGAACCTGCTAAGGCAGGGTATGCCATGACGACCTGTAGGTATACCAGGATGAAAGGTAGGCCTCTGGGTCTCGGGGGGTGGCAGGTGGTCATTAGGTACCTGCTGAATTCTCTCTCTCTTCTCAAGGGTAGGGGATAGTTGGTATGGGTTGCATTAGTCAGATTTTGTGTGGCTATAATTATTAACGGCACATTGTAGGGGTTGGGGTGACTGTCAGGCTGTGGAGTAGTGGCAGAGAGGTTTTTTTTCCCCCTAAGTTACAGGATGATCAAAGTTCAGGAAATGAGTATTGTTTCAATCTTTGAAGTTGGATGGAAGTGCTCCTCGCAGCACCCGCAATGGACAGTCGCATTATAGTAGACTTTGTACCCCTCAAACATTCATGCTACTGCAGGGCTGAGGTATTATGTGACTGGTTGCTGAGCTAAGATGGGTGGTTCCTGATAAAAGTAGTCTTCCAATTAAAAGTGTAAGTGCTCGAAGGATGAACTCATTGAATAATGAAGACTGCATTCTCAGTGAGTGCTGGCTGCTACTTGCGGGCACAATCAATGTTGTCGTGTTATCGGTTTGTTTGTGATCAGGTAGTGTCTCGTGGTCTTACTTGCCCTCTTCTGTTCCCCCTCTGGTGTCTGGATGTTTATTTCAAGGATTTGGGGGGAAGAAAAATGAGCAGTTGGAGGAGGTTTGCTGAATAGATAAGCAAGCGGAGATAAGGACACTGCTTATTTGGTTGGAAGGCAATTCAATGAATGGTATGAAGTGAGATATGGACGCTACTTCATAAGTAAAGTAAGCAAGTAGAGGTATGGACGCTGCTTACTGGGACAGGATGAGTAAGGTCATGTTGTCCTGAATTATTTGGTTGGATGGGTAATTCAATAATTGGGATATGAAGTGAGTCTTTGACGCTGCTTCATAAATAAAGTAAGCGACCAGAGGTATGGGTGCTGCTTACTGGGGCAGGATGAGCAGGTATGCTGTCCTGATTAACTTTACAAGGATGTTTATGCTGGGTTTAGAATCAACTATACCATGTCTAGTTATAATTAATAAATTTGTGATCAAAGCTATGTTATGGAAGTTCTAATAAAGGTCATCAAACGTCATTCGGTGTGATGTTTTTATTGAAGGAGACCGGGACAAATGAATACACACTGATATAAAATAATGTCCAAGTCTGGTACTTATAGGCATCATTTGTAATATTAAGTTATTTCTAAGTGATTACTTTTCTTTATATAATTCACTGTCGAGTATTGGTTGCAACAGCAGGTCATGAAAACTTTAAATGCCATCATCGATTTTCCATTAATATATCTATAATGATTAGTTTAAAGATTCAAAGGTTTACAACAATCTAAATATTTTTGGTTAGCCATCGATGTCACCTTTTTGTAAATCTTCTCTGTACACTTCCTAAGAGTTTGAGCTCATATTAATTGTATGTACATAAGCAGGTATTATTCTCAAGAACTGGTCATATACAAGTTTAAAATAATGGTACTAAACAGTCTCTGACCCTTGTTACTATATTTTTTACATCATCCCTGGCTGTTATATGGCTTTATGTCTTACTGCACTAGTGTCTTTTGAAAAACTTGTTACAAATAGTCAAGATCTTTATAAAGGTCAACCCCCTTTTCACTTAAAGACTTTAGAAAAAAACTGATGCTTGATATTAGGCCTAGCAAAAATATACTTATCAGTGCTGAAAGTAGAATCAATGGATATTTGCTCACTTGTTTTTCTAATGAACAGCTATGTATTTAAATCAGACAAAAGATAAGTTCCCGTTAGTTGCCAAAACATCTGAAATATAAAACCTTTGATTTTTTTTTATCATTTCTTTTATCTGGGGTAGCATTATAGCACAAACACTGGGAAATAAAAAAATTGTAATATATATAAGCAAATGCTGAATATCTTAAGCGTCTTATTGGCAGAGTCTCAACACAGTATTAAGTTTATTAGTATGCTACCTAGCATTTGAATTGATCTAGACAAGAGACACTGTCCCCTTCCCATTCATCTGGATTTTAGATTTTATTTTTCATCTTATTTCCCTAATATCTTAATGAAGCTATTGTTGTTTGTTATATTGGGAGGCTTCCTTTCCCGCCACAGACAGGCCTATACATCAAGGACCCAGATACAGATTGTGGGACAATCAGTTCAAAGGAAAGAATCCAGAACAGGCCAATCTAAGATTGTTTTGCAAATGTGATCAACCATAGTAAGTTAAAAGCCACTCTGTGAGTTGCTGTGTGCAACTCCACGTCAAGACAAATGGAACCCTCAGAGAACAGTGATAGAAGAGCTTGGAAAAGCTGCTGCAGTAAAGGGGGGGGTGCTCTTTTGGGGAGAGGAATGGGCTGCCCCACAGGACTAACAAAGCTGGCCTACTCCCTATCATCTGACTCGTTCCACAAACAGATGAGCTTATGGGGGATTCTGGGGCAGGCAGGAATGAATGGGCTGTAGGGCTCTTAGCTGTCCAAGAATCCCCACCTCCCATGACCATGAAACAAATGTGCCAGCTGGGTGCAGGTCTGATTTGTGGGAATGCAGAAAAAGAAAAGCTTCATAACCTCTTCACTTCGAGTATACCCAGAAGCAACCTTTTTAACTCTGCCCAGCAAACACCTATGTTTCCAGTGGCCAAAGCCACTTACTCTCTTCCCAGCCCACACGCACTCTAAATCACCTATCACTTTTATACAATTTGGGTAGGTTAGCTCATGCAGGACACACAAGTGAAGGCAGCAAGCAGCCTCACCTGGCTTTGCTTAGTAGGATCAGTGCCACAAATCTGGATTTAGGTTTTATTGCTGTGATGATTAAGACCTGCATCACAAATATGGATTTAGATTTTGTTGCTGTAAGGATTCCTTCAACTATTCACAAAGACCATCTCACCCAGTAGTTGTTTTTATTAAATGGTTAAATCTGCTGCTTTAGATGCTGACAGGCTTTAGCCAGTCCATAGTAGTTTCAACCTCCTACTGACACATATTGTTGATGTATAATTAGCCTTTTCTCTCTAATATGCCTATAACCCCGTACAGGTCATGGAGGTGCATTACTATTTAGCCATCTCATTTTTGTATCCTGTTCTTGTGTTATCAGTCAGTTTAAAAGCAGGTTGCATATTAATTGTTTCTCCGTACAAAATATATATATATATATATATATATATATATATATATATATATATATATATATATATATATATATATATACACACATATACATACAAACGTCCTACAATGTTTTAACTCATGTTAAGGCTCCTTATTCTTTTAGCCCACAGGTATTCTACTTGGTTAGAAATGCATACATCAGGTAAGGCTACATACATCAACATATCTTACTATATTTTCTTATGCTGATGGTGGGAATGACACATGCTAGACTAGGTGTTTTTGTCTTATCCCAGCTCTGAAGTGGTAGGAAAGAATGCACCAGGGCCTCAGCTTACAACCAGTTTATCTAGGAATTTCATCTTAAAATTCTGAATCCATTCAGCAGTAAAGCTTTAGTATTTCAGAGTGTTGAAACTATCCCAAGGTCCACCAAGCTTGTTAGAAATTCACAGTAGCATATAAACTCACACAGTATTAAGGAATATAACACTTAAAGTCTTATGTTAGTCTACCTAAATAAAAGAATTCTGTATAATAAACGTGCAGAACCCCAGGGCTGGTTATAATATATAAATAAGGTCATATCCTTGCAGTATCCTAGATGTGATGCCCCTGCACTGGCCCAGTAACCCAGGAGCATCAATCCTCACCACTGGCAACAGCTGGGGATGTACACACTGGGAGGATGACAAGTGCACACACAGTAAAGTGCAATTTCCCTTAAGAGCACACAGACATCACAGTCAGTCTCAGGGCTGGTTTCTCCCTCTTTCTCCAGATCCTGAATAAGACTCCCCACTGGTCCAGCTATAGAGTTGAGTCCTTAGCCAAGGCTCCAAGCAAAGTCTTCCCAACACTCTCTCTGTCCAACCAGTGCTTCATGTCCCTGGCCAAGTAGCTGACACCCACAAACACACTGAGATTTGATTTATATACAAACACACACACACCTGGAAAAGGCTGGCACAGGTTTACTAGCTATGCCCCCTTTTGCCCAGACTATAACGTAGTTATCACTGCCACCAAAACCCCTTATCAGCTACTTTTAAGGCCCTTAAAGGGTGTCCAATCCTAGTGTGCAATGTTACTATTATCTAAATGGTATCTATCCAAGACTTGAAAGGCTATATAGCAGTGGCGTGCACAGTGTCACCAAATATATATGCAAGCATTCGAAGAGCTTAAATATGTCTCACAAATATTAGCCACAAAGATAGGTTTAAATATATCTAATAATAAATAATAAAAGACAATACTTAGTAAATCAACACAGTGGCTTCAGAGTTCAAAATCACAGGAAATATTTTAAACCAACACTGCAGGACAGTCTCAAATAAATATAGAAAACACCTAAACTAATCTTTACTATAGTCTTATCTATATCTAAATATATCTAAAAGATATACTAGACCCTAAATCTTACTTCCAGCAAGGCAAGTGCAGATGGTGATGATGAGTGGATGTTCTTGCTAGGTCCAAGACAAAATTCAAAATGCACAGTCTCTCTCTCTCCCTCTGAGACAGTTCTCTGAGACAGTTCTTAAATTAATATCAAATGTTACTGCTGGGTTAGCTTAGATGACATTGCATTTTGTCACCTGACTTCAGTTCCCAGGCTAAAACAGAAGCTAACAGAATTTAACATCTCTGTGTTAAAAATACCTCTCTCTCAGATGTTTGTTCAGAACTGTGCAGCTGCTATGAAGTCATAAAGCAATAAAAAACTTTTTAATTTTAAACCTAGTAATTATTTCTCTCTCAAGACAATACAAAAACTTTTAGCTCTAGACATTGTGTCTGCTGCACTGAAACGGAGAGAAAACTTTTATAGCACAATCGTAAAGCAACTTAAGTTCAACTTATTTTCTTAAAGTTTTGCAAGTTAACCCTTTTACATTCTAGTTTCTACTGTTAAACCATACATTTGCACAGGTATATAGTTTATATGCATTTCTGTTCTAAGTCAGCAGGGCATGCTGTGGTTGCATTTTAGCTCAGTACATAACATACAGTTCTGTATAAATCACATCAATATTCACAAATAACACAGACTTATTTCCAAAATTTCAGATAGCTGGTCTGGCAATATTTCCCTATATCACAATGGACATGTTTCATTCCCAGAATTATCACTGGGCTACTCTATAAGACCACACAAAAAAACTGCTGGAAGGATAGGTCTTGCATCTCCTCTTAACCATCCTGGACATTATAATGTTACCAGTTCATTCATTTAGGATAACTGGACATTATAATGTTACCAGTTCATTCATTTAGGATAACTAGTTACCTTGTTCAAAGTACATAGGATGCATGGGAATACCAGTTCATTTAGGATAAGTGGTTACTTTGGTCAGAGTGCACAGGATGCATGGGGACTATTGCTTATGCATATCCCCAAACCTGCCAAAGCATGCTATTTGCTCAGTCTTGCTTCTTCAAAATAATGAATCTGTCATTCTACGAGCTTCATATTCCCTGGTGAGCCAGTTGTGATAATGTTGGAAATTGGCTTAACCATGGTTAATGTCAACTCAGATACTCAAGATTTGACAGGGTGGCAGGCAAAGTTTATATGTTCCATTAGATTTCAACTAACATGTTCTAGCCCCATCTTACTCATCAATATGTTGAGTTATCACTCACTAATACAAAGCTGAAAACAGACTCATCTCTTCTCCGCATCACTTATAAAACAAAAGTATGAACTTATAAAGTTACTACTGTCCAGTTTCTTGTACTTGGACTCTACTGCATTAACTAGAACTCCCTAAATATTCCTCCCTCCATTGACATGGCAATCAGGTTTTCACAAGCATACTTTCAAACTTGCTTGATAAACACTCCCCTCAGTGACACATAAGAAAAAGGAACAAAATACTTTGGTTAACAAGTTTGGTAATGAGTTCAAAGAAACATCATGGCTCATCCTGGAGATTTCAGAAAGCTCAGTGCTCCACAAACCTTAAAATACCCATCATAAATTTAATATTTTCACACTGGAACAGTACCTCTACATGAACTGCATTTTTGTGTGCAAGCTGCAACAGTTGCATATCTGTATTACAACTACGCCAAATATCATTCCTACCAGGACCAAAGTGCTCTGTACTGTGCAAACCTTGTATTATTCAATGCTGCTGCTACATAAATGAATAAATAAATGAATGAATGAATGAATGAATGAATGGAGGAAAAAAGCAATCCTTCAGGCAATCAATAAGCAAATACTTATATTTTTTATTATTCCATCATTGCAATCCACCCTTCCATTGTCTGTTACCAAGCTTCGCACTCTGATCCCCAGCATAAATTCCTGTTTACACTTGGTTATCACACCCTCCCTCGCTTGTCAAACAATGTTCCCTCTATACTGCTGTTGCTATCATTTTATCCCAATCATATCTGCCTTCCGTCTTTCACTCTTACTGATACTCACTATAATTCATCACTTACTACATTCCCTCCTTTTCTTCACTTAGTAAAAAAAATCACTTAGTCACCTCCCTACATTCCCTGCAAGTTCACTCTCCTCACCTCCCAGTTCAAAGAATTAAGTACCATCCTAATTCTAACCCTTCCCAATGTCCTCATTACTTATAACTTCCTGTAATATGTCTTCATTACAATATCATCGTTTCCTATAATATGTCCTAATTACTTATCACTTCCTGTAATATGTCCCATTCCCTTCACTCATGGACTCTTCATATGCCTTGCATAAAGTACAAGACATTGCAAATATTATTTCAACTGTTCTACAGATTGTACCACAGTCCAACTGGACATGGTATCATTTAACTATGCTATATAGATACATTGTCCAGGGTATCACCTAATGTCCTACCATATGCTTGATGCTAGTGTGATATCACTTGTCAGTTTGAACATAATGTGCTTGTTTTTAGACTGCTCGTGAATTGTTGTTAATCAAGTGTAACTCTTTATCTTAGTCTATGAAAATGTCTATGTTATATTAATGTTTTGGAAGCTTTTCTTCCTGGGCCTCCACATTAAAAGGGACTTCCTAGCTTAGTAGTCCTAGTTAACCATCCAGGCAACTAGCTAAAATCTTGGATTATATATCTGGTACCACTGGACAGTGTATGGAGAGTCACTTTGGCTTGTTACCCTGATAGCTAGATCACTGCGCTGAGTTGTCTAGGATGGATTTTTGGTAGTTTCATCCAGCATAAAGTGTTAAAGCTTAGATGTTAGCAAGGCATGTGAGATCTGTTTGCATCTCCCTTGTTCTGAAATCTGGGTTTACTGTATGTTTACCAAAGATCATCCATATAGTTACTTCTAAAGAATGTATTTCTTATTAATCAGAAAATGGTTAGCCCAGTTTGCTAGGTCAGTTTTAAGCATGGTAGTTAGATATACCAAATGTGCACTTACATTTGTTTGGTGAAAGGGATTTGATAGTGTCACATTCTTTACCTCACTGATTACATTAATTCTCCACTATGGCATTATCTAAATCACAATTAAAAGTTCTATATTATTAAGACAATTTCCAGTGATATTTGAGCCAGACCTAGTAAGTAGTATGCTTATTATCCCTAAAGTTTGTTAGTGGATATGCTTAGTGCTTTCTGCTGTATAATAAATGAGCATTTTGATTTTAGGTAGCTGTTTTATATCACCATAATGCACTTTAATTTAAAAATATCTCAGAACACACTCATAGCTTGCATTTGACTTTTTATTTGTTCTTGCCTTCTCTGAAGGACAGAAGTGACAAAAATGACATGGCAGAAAGATGTTGGTGGCAATTAACTCCATGGCTGCTACACAGGGTAGTTGTTGGAAGCAGCTGAAAGTGAATGGATACTTCACAGGCACAGGCTGAAACTGTTTTGGTGGTACAAAGCCAGTCCTTGAAATATACTGCTGCCTGATGTAGGTGTAGTTAACAGATTAGCTGCCTTCAAGAAAGGATGTGATACATGAGCATAACAAAATAATGCAACATAACGGAGTACTTGAAGCATCTCATCAGATTTCTTGTACTTGTTTATTGTATACTTGTTTCCATTGAGTTCAAACTTCTAATAAATATTGGTTTTCATATCTTAAAGTTATTGCTTTTGCTTAAAGTAAAATAAAAACAAATAAGCAAAGTTACAATGATTACTATTATTCCCAAAAGGCAGAATATTCAGTCGCAATAAAAAGTGCCCAGTCACACAAACATGCAATATACGGAGCCAGGGTGGCAGCTCCTGACATCACTTGGTAACATTGTCAGATGGCTGCAATAAATTTAGCTGTGACCACACACCTTTTTTGCAGTACCCCAGATCAGTTCGTGTTGTATCGTTAATGGCTTGGTTCCATTCAACCATTCCCAGGAGCATGTCACCTCAGCATGCTGTCCAGATGGAGCTAGCATTTTAAAATACCATGATGCACAATGCTGCAGAATAACTCAGCAGTACATAATATTAAGCACTTCTTTGCAGCGTACAGCATGTGTACCAATTCCACTTGGCACAGTAGTGGCTTAACATTTTACAGTGCTCCTGACTCACTGTGTTTAATTAGAGTTGGTTCTGTAAACCATCTCTGTAAAATCACTTGCTGTGAGGGTAAGCTGCTGGTTATTCTGGCAATCTACTTCATGTTGGATTTCTGAAAAGTGAACTCAGAGCCTATCTAGTTCAGACAGTGGATAAATCCCAGTGCCTGCACCCCCAACATTTTCTGTCAGGGTTGTTGAGAGATCACTAGGAAAATCACATTGAACAAAAATGTTCTATGCAGTTACTTGTAATCACTTACATTTTAACATATGCTTTCATAAAGCCATTAATCTAAAACTAATTGCATTCTTATTTTTGAAAACATTGATCCAAATAACATATTTCACTTTCATTTACAAAGGACAAGGTGCAATCCACTGAAACAGAAACTGGTATCCATTCATTTGCATCTTGGCTGTGAAACTTTTAAATCTAACATTAGGCGATAAACATGCAATAAATATCTAGAAAAAGTCTGACCATTTGTTTCTATGCTTTACTGTAAACAAAATAGCATTTGTAAAAAGTAGTTTATATGACTGGAAAACATTCAGACCTGAACATGACAATGGAAGTTAAGGAAGTTTGGATCCTTACTTTTAAAGTTATAGGTGAGTGTTCAATGAAATAGTGATAAGCAGTGTGGTTCTAGCAGGTGATGGATTTGGTCATATGACTTCCTTGAAAACAATGGGAAAGTAACTGATTAATTTGGTTAGTTTGGTCATAAAAACAGAGAGAGAGGACTGGTTAGACTTGCATGGTAAACCTTCATTTCTTGAAATAGCCCTTATTTAGGTAGAGTTCATATAGATGTAAAACAAATATATATTATCAGTGTCCAGACTCCAGGTTCTATGTGCCTATACAGCAAAATCAAATGCAGTTTTGTTTTAGCGTACCTATATCCCATAGTTACCTTTGTTGTTCTCTTTAAATCTGGGATTACAGCGTATGGACTGCACTTGTGGTATATGGACTCTCCTCAGCCAGACGTGGCAGCAGGGGTGAGAGGTAGTGTTTTTATGGTGAGCTTTAGGAGAAGATAAAAATGACAACATAAAATGCTCACTTTATATATATAAAAAAGAAAATAGTCCACTTAAGCTTATGAGGACTGGATACCAGCTATTGCTATTTCTTACACTACTGACTCGACTATTATTACTATGAATGAGTGATTTTTGCATAGGGGTAATAAAACTGTGCAGTATACATGAGTACCTGCACAGCCGTTGCACTTTATGGACCCTATGGTATGAGTTAAGGGGAGAAGGGTAGGAGGTTAACACTGGGGAGATAAAGGAGTGCAGAGAATGAGAAATAACTATTTTATTGCAAAATTAAATAACTGTAGACCACCAAACTGGATATCTGCTCAGCATCCTGGGAAACTACAGTTAATGAAAAAGGATAATTTCTTTTTAGGTATTTTTTTGAATGAAATTGTCATTTTGTCATCTGATTTTTCTTTTACTGCTAATCATTACTGCACGCAAGCTTCAGCGATCTACATTTAAACCATCTTACTGATTGATGACAGTGGTTTTTAAAGAAATATTTATAAGTAATTTACTGACTTATCCATCAGCATACCGTTCAGGTTTTTACAAAATGCATGTCTAAATACTGTCACTTCCAACTGGTTAGTAGTGATGGGTACTGGGAAGTGCTTCATAGCAGTATATTATATTATAATGTCAAATTATTATATTTTAGAAGTTATGGAACTTCCAAGAAATCTACTGAGGCAGATTTATCCTCTGAATGAGTCTAAAACTTGGGTTCCTAGCTCGATTGTCCGAATTAATTTTAAATTCAGAGACGACTGTTAAAAGAGAAAACTCAGTGAATTCCAATGTCTCGCAACACAGCAGTAAAATCAGACTCACTGTCAGCATGTTCAGCATTAAGGAACTCTCCATAATTTCTTGTCTCTGCAGAGTGGCCATTGACAAGGCCATAATGTGCTTATCTCACAATTATTGTTTTTATCTGCTGTCTCCTGAAAAGTCTGAAGTAAACAGAATATAACCATAAATGCCATGGTCTACCATGGTAGTGGAGGATCCCAACTCCACTGCATATGAAATATCTTTGTCTAGTTTCCAGATTATTAAAATATTCACAGGAACAGGCTCAAAATGAAGTGTAGTCTTTAGTAATTTCCTTAACAAAAACTTATAAAGAGATGTAACAATCAAGGCCTTCCAAGAGGTAAATATTTAAAGATATGTTCTAATGATACAGAAACAGCACTGTTAATGTTGTAACTAGATTTATTAATGACAATCATCCTCAAGTCTTTATGTAACACTAAGGAAAGAACTGACAATTAAGTATGATTTCTTATTCTTATTAAAACGTATTACTGAGCACTTCCCAGTGTCACATGTTATCACTGTAATCACTGAGAAAGCCAAATACTGAACCATATTTAGAAGTGGATAAATGCAAGTTTAGAGCAAGCCATAAATGATCCAGAGAGGAGAGAGAACCCCCACAAAATGTTAAATGAACACCCAAGAGTGCCACCTGGAGACAAACTTACAAGTTGCTTTTGAATGCATGCAAGTTAATGCAAAATGACTTCTAATATAAAAGACTTCTAATATAAAATTAATACTAAACCATTATTATTGGTATAAGAATTGCAGAGGCTGCTGTGGCTCTAATTAAAAAGGAGCTTTCCTGTAACATCTTCAATTGAAGACTTTATCATCACATATTTCTTCCCTTAGTGCATATTACAGGAGCTATGATGCCTCAAAAAAGCACTCCTAAAACATGATGACATTAATTAAAATCCCTCAGCTCACATGTAATGCCCAAAAATGTGAATCTCAGATGCAGTCCAAGCAGATGGTGGCTTGATAGCATACAGCATAAAATAAGCCATTTATTCATAAAGATTTGTGTTATTTGCAGAAAGCTTTGGACATGAAAGCCTTATTTTTTCATCTTTTAATTTTTAATGCCTAAACTTTAAAGTAAACCCAAAGTATAACTGCCATTCAGTGATTCTGGCATCATCATGCATTTCCTGGCATTTACTGTAATTTATAACACCTATTATATTGGAATGGAGAATGTCTGATCTGCATACTAGGGCTGTTAGCATTAGCAGTTGGGTTTAGCTCCTGGGAACTTTTCTAAGCAATTGGCTGGGGTGCTGCTCTTTGTTTGGAGGGCTGTAGGCCCAGAAAGATGAATATTCAGAATTTTCTACGATGGAATCCTATGGTTGGGAGCTGATTTTTGCTTTTCCATGCCCTGTGAACCTTTACTCAATGATCATGAAGTAAAGATCCAAGTGAGAAAATTGATTATGGAGCCATGGAAAAATTAGAGAGCACAGATGATGAGAAGGATGCAGAAAGACTAAAGCAGAGAGAGCTGGAGGACTATTAGAATAAAAACATAATTTAGGGTATGCTGAGCAGCTGCTAACACACTGATACTGCAGGTTCAATGCCAAGACTGGATGTAGGGTATGATGAACAAGTGCTAACATGCTGATACTGCAGGTTCAATGCCAAGACTGGATTTAAGGTATGCTCAGCAGCTGCTAACACACTGATTCTGCAGGTTCAATGCCAAGACTGGATTTAGGGTATAATGAACAAGTGCTAACATGTTGATACTGCAAGTTCAATGCCAAGACTAGATTACACACTGATACCACAGGTTCAATGCCAAGACTGGATTTAGTGTATGATGAACAAGTGCTAACATGCTGATACTGCAAGTTCAATGCCAAGACTGGATTTAGGGTATGATGAACAGCCACTAACAGGCTGATACTGCAGGTTCAATGGATTCATTTTAAAGGTTTTGAACACTGTTTAAGAAGGTGAATAATTTTTTTTGGCAGTTAGTCAGAGAGCCAGTGCTATAAAGGTGACTGGCACATGCTCAAATTAAATGACTTATTTGCCTAATGAGGCAGCAACCAGGTTATATTTAAATTAAATGATTTACAAATGATTTCTAAAATATTTACTAAGTAAGCTGCTTCTCTTTAGACATTTCAAATTTGATATTGGATGTTGTGCATCATAATAACAACAGGCAAACCTCTAGGACAGTCAGATAGGATGACATTTTGGAGTTTCCCCAAGTGCCGATCACCACAAACAAAATCCCATGCTGTATTCTAGCCAGCTACAGGTCAACGTCATGTCCCAAGAAGCTCACAATGCATACTTGCACCTGTTGGAGACTCTTACTATCCAACCTAATACCTTACTCATGGGAGACTATAATTATCCAAGTATAGACTGGGAATCCTACATGGCCTCAAATCTTCAAACACAGAGATTCCTGGACTTCATAAATACAAACACCCTTGACTAGACAGTGAACACACCCACTAGAGGTATACTGGACCTCATGCTCAAAATTATGGAAAAACGCTGCAACCCCCCCACACACACACACACACACACACACACACACACACACACACACACACACACAAAAAAATCTCTGTCCTCCCTGGTAAGTTCTGATCATAAAGCTGCCTCCTTCAAAATCGAAATCAACTACATGGTCCCATTAAGAGCACTAAGAGTTAGGAACTATTCCAAGGCAAATTACCTGTTTTTAAGTGATGGCTTGTCAAAATTCAGAGCCCCTCCAAACCCCATGAACACACAAGGTTATGTTGAAATACTCTCAGAAACTCTGTAAAACCAAGCCAATGGCTGCATAGAGACTGACATACCTACCAGAAGCAAGCCCAGGACTGCACCCAGAAACAAACTGCCTTGGTGGCTTCTCATATTAAACAGGATATACAATAAAATGGAAAAATATGGCAAAAATCAGGAAGGGTAATTCCATAAAGATAAAAACTTTCTCATCAAAGTAAATTGGCAACCAAGAGGGCTAATTAGGTCAAGCAAGGTCAACTTTGAGGATAAGATAGCATCCCAGGTAAAAAATGACCATAATGCTATGTCAGAAACCTCAGTAAACTGCAGGTTAATAGTGCCATGTTCACCAAGCCTGGCAATATATTGAACCTACTAGTAGACAAATTAATTTCCAACTTTACCCCCCCCCCCTTTTCCTCCCAACCATCCACACCAAAATCCCTTCAAATATACCCCCTCCAACTATAACTAGGGAGCATGCACTGTCTGAACACACTAAAGCCAAAAATACCACCTTAATGGGCCCTGATAACATCCCTGGATACCTCTTGAATAGTCTAAAGTACAACTTATCAAGACCCCTGGAGTCATTATTTAACTACTTAAAACAGGCTTTGATCCATGTGAATGTGTGGCAGGCATCTCCCTTCATAAGGGTTGGGAGGGTGGCCAAATGAGTCTCACAAGGGATAATTGGCTAGGCTTACAATGGCCCGCAAGGGCAGTTAGCTTAGTACTAATCTATGAATCTATGAATCTATGAATAAGGGTGGACCTTCAATAGATCCTGGAAACTACAGACCTATTAGTCTGACTAGTCTTATTTGCAAAGCCATGGAAAGAATTATCATGGAAATTATCAATAAGGACATAGGAGACCTCTAGACACTGGATCCATCCCATGTTGGCTTTGTGAAAGGAAGGCCATGCTTATAGTCTGGTGGACTTCTTTGACAAAGTCACTATGAGGGGAAAATGGTGCTTAATGCCTACTTAGATCTGGCAAGGCATTTGATACAATAACCCAGCTGAGCATTACCAAAAAAACTTATGCAATTAGGTATAAACCCCTTTATAACATGCTGGACAGCTATCTGACTCACTGATAGCACCCAAGAGGTTAGAATCAGTGAGGCCACCTCTACAGAGAGACAGTCAACAGTGGAGTCTCCCCCAGGGCTCTGTGCTAGGCCCACTTCCCTTTGGCATCTACTTCTTGGATGCCAAAGCCAATGTCAAAGGCCTCTGGTTAACCAAGTTCACAGATAATTACAAACTGGGAGCAGTCATTGAACCCCCCCCCCCCAAGTTAAGAACACAGTTCAGGAAAGGTCTAATACAGAAACATTTGGTGCCAAGTTATGGCTTAAAACTCAATATCAAGAAATGCATTGTAGAATCTTTTGGGAATTCTACCACCTTCATTAACTATGTCATCAATAAAACACCCTTAAAAGTTGATTCACTAGTCAGGGATCTGGGAACTCATGTAGAGAGTAACCTAGCCTTCGACAACATGGGTACAAGGTAGTAAGAAAATCCTTCTGTGTTGCTCTACTTAAAAACAAGGGCATTGTGTCTAGGTTGGGGGAGGTCAGCATACCACTGTTTTCAGCCCTCATCAGTCCTATCATAGAGTATAATGCCCCCTTCAGAATACACATGACTAGACACATGCAACAACTGGAATTCCCACAAAGGTTCCTTACAAAAAATACAGGGAGTAAATACAATGTCCTACACTGATTACCTCAAAGCCACATCTCTTTACTCAGTATCATACAGACTTCTGAGTGTGATCTTTGCCTGACATACAGGACATCCCAGGACCAAAAACAAACAGCATCAGAACTACTAGACTAAAAGACCTAAGTTTTGTTAGACATATAAATAGGACATGTTGTGGAGACAGATATGTTTCTCAGAAAATTCCCATTTTCTGGAACAGACTCCCCATCCACGTGAAGCAGAGTTCCTCCCTACCCCTATCTAAGTGCAACTTGAAGCAATGGATGTGTAATTGAAAATTCACCCTGATCTGGCTCCTGTGCCCCTGATGGACAGAAGCAGTCAGTAAATCACCCCCTATAAATTAAATACAAATGAAATTTGAGGGTCACATTTAGGTTGCACAGCTAGGCTTGAAAGGGCCATAGGAGTCTTCAGCATAGTATACGTCTATGAAACTACTGCTACTGCCACCATTTGTTTTTATTCTCAAATGTCACACTTACAAATTTTACAGTTCCTAAGATCATTAAAATATTAATTAGTGGATTATATCTTGGATAACAATGGACAGCCGACATTTAACATTTTGTGATTTTTTTTTGACAGATGTATTAGATTTTTTTTCCGGGGGGGTGGGTGTGAGTGCACATGGAAGTGAGTATATGTATTACAAAGCTTAGTGGTGGTTTAAAATAGAGAATATTTTAATATATTTTTAATTTGGAATTCACTTTTTTATTATATTGGTATTGCAGCTGTTACTGGAACAGTGATCTGGTGTTTTGACTCCCAATTTGTTTTTTTTTTTGCTTCTGTACAGTCATGTTACTGCTACTAGGATACCAATATATTGGTCAACAATTTATCAGGACATTTGTTGTCAAAACTGAAAAAAAAATACAAACAAGGAAAAAAGGAAAAAAAATGTTAGTGATGCAAGTGAAAAGGTAGGGGATGCAGAGCAAGGTATGATAGATGAAGAAAGTAGGAGGAAAATGTTTCCTGATGACAAAGGATTGCGAGATACAAGTTTAAGAGAAGGTGATAGAGACCAGTCATGTACATTTTCACACTTCTAGTGTACAAAACATTACGAAAAAAGGGAAGAAAGAAAGCAATACATGAAACAAAAGATAACAGATGAAATATTTGGCTGGGTAAAAAATACTTAAGATTATTCCATAAATAGGCAAATAAAAGTAAATGAAAGACAGAGAAAAGGGGCAAAATTAAGTTTAGGAAAAAAGCAAAAAGATTGATATGGAAAGTGATGAAAATTGGTATATGCAATTATTGAAAGGCCCATTAAAACACACAAGATAGTGTCGAATTGGATAAAAGTTAGGATGGTATTTGGGATTTTAGTTTTACAACTCTAAAGGAAAATTTCATCAACACCAATAAGCCATGAATGAGAAATAATTAGAAATGAATCTAAAATGAAACAAAAGCAGAAACAATGATGAAGAAAGTGAAAGATAACCCATCTGATGAAAAGAGCTTGAGGGAAACTCATTCGATCAAAAGAGCTTGAGGGAAACCTCATTCGATCAAAAGAGCTTGAGGGAAACTCATTCGATCAAAAGAGCTTGAGGGATACAAGAGACTAAACTATTCTCTGACCAATTGTTAATAGATATTTGGGATAATGAGTAAGACAAGAAACTGATATATGAGCAAGTCAATTGAAAAATTAAGATATGACATGGTTAGAACACGAGAAGTGAAACCATTGAAAGTAAAGAATATGAAGATAGACCTAAGGAGAATAATATGAATAGGGAGTTAAGGAAACAAGAAAAAAAATGATACCAAGAGAGTGGAGGAAGAAATGAAAAATATAAAAAGGAAGGTGGTAATCAGATAGGCAATGAAGTGGTGCAACATTTTAAGGCAATCAACAAAAGCAGATAAACAAAGAAAGCAAAGAGGGTAATTAAATGAAACTGAAAAACATAATTACAATGGAGACATTTACTAGGAAAGCATGGATGTAAAATGAGAGAAAAGCAGGCAAGAAAACAGCAAAGAGGCAAATATAATTTTGAAACAGATGAAATCATAAAAATGAAAGAACATTTTAATAATGGATGAACTGAAACAAGAAACAGAAAGAAAAAGAAAACAAAAACATGTGGGAATGACATCAGATGATTTGGCCCACTTAGCTGAAAACTAAACAATGGTGGATAACAATTTAGTACTACCAAAATTAACAAAAAAGCAAAACAGTAAGCAAAATACTAAGAACCAGTAACAAAAATGCATGTAAAATGACAAATAAGACCAATTTAATTAGTGTTGTCTAAAAAACAATCAGTACAGTGAAACCATTCTATGCCTATATCATGTAGTATAAGAGAAATCGAATCTTTGAAATTTATTGTCACCATAGTAAGATCATTGGAATAATCTACATCAACTAACTTACAAAGAAAATCCCAGGAATTTGTCAAAATATGAGGGCCTCAAAAAAAATTAACTTGTGGTCCACATATTTCTCTAAGGGTTCTGTCTTTGAGCCAGCTGTGGCCACTATCTGATGCACTGGAGGATCCAACAAATTTTAATGAATTTTTGGTATACCAAAAATTGCAAGCACTATGGGATCATTAATCTGCTAGAAGTGAGTTAGGTGGTAATAAATACAGAGTTCAAGAGAAGTCTCCTGCAACCACAAGTCAGTTTTCACTTTTGACATAAATATCTCATTTGTAGAGAAGAAGAAAATAACTGACCATCATTTATAAACTCAAACAATTCTGAGAAGTACTGAAGTGAATCTATAACAATAGTGTCCATCCCTTGTCAATTTTCATTATTCTAGTATTTTTATTCTTACATAAACAATCCAATAAATTTCATTCTTTGTAAGTCAAATTATGTCTAGACCAGTGTTGATTTTTTTTTTTCATAACAGTTCCTATTGCCCATTTTCTATGTTTTTTTCAAAACATGTAACGGGGCACAAGTGCTGGGGTGGATGATATGATGCTCAAATAACATGGACATTGATATCATCTCCTCTCAAATCAGTATTTCATCTATAGTTGCCATAACACATTACTTCCTTATAAAATTGGTTTAATATATATATATATATATATATATAGATATATATATATAGATAGATATAATTATATATATAGATATATATATATATATATATATATATATATATATATATATATATATATATATATATATATATAGATAGATATAATTATATATATAGATATATAGATATACAATTCCACACAAGGCAAATGTAGATGCAGTGGAACAATATGAGAGAAGGTAGACAATACAGATAAATCTTCAAGCAAAATGAATATGATACTTTGTGGAACTTTTAGTTCAAGAACTAGGGAATAAAGTACATATGCAGACTATTTAGACAAGAAAATCAGTAGATACAAGATTTGTGCTTAAGCATAAAAAAAGAAAAAAAACTGGCAGAGAATCTTCAACTGGAAATTCTTAAAAGAGATAAAGTAAACAAAGTTACATATCCATATCAAGTCAGGGTAAATATGTTTTAGGTTATGTATTTACTGACTAGAAGGAAAGGAGAGGAACAGATTACATACAGAATATACTAATAGAAAGAGGTAATTTTACCATTTATGTAGTGATTAATATAAGATGTTATGATATGAAAACACCTGTAAGGAAATATAGGAAGACGATAAGAAAATTCAGAAATAGCAAATAAAGATAAAAACTCCCTAAGACTGTTTTATAAAGTATGCAAAGAGCAATACATTTAAGGAAGTTAATGACAGGATGGGTAAGATCTAGACATACTAAAGAGTTTAATTTATTCAGAAAGGCAAAGAAAGACTAGAGTGATATGTTAAAAGGAAATAAGAGATAATGTAATGATAGCATGTGGAAGTTGGTTACCAGCCCTAAGAAACAATGGCATAAGTACATACTAGAGGTTAATTTCAATAAATATGGGCAAAAAAAAATATGTAGGAGATTGGTATAGAAGTGAAGGACGGAGCAGTTATGTTATAAGCAAATATAAAGTAGTGAGTGAGGCTAAAGAAATTAACATTTTAATTTTGAAGGAAGTATAAAATTAAAGAATAAATTCAAATGAAACATAATAAATTAGAAAAATAAAGCCTCTGGCAAGGATGGAGTCCCAAATGAGTATTATTAAGCTAACAATAGACCAACAAGCCGTGAAACTGGAATTGAAATTTAAAAGGTATTTAAAAATTGGAACTTTTCAGAATTCCTATTCAATTCCTATTCAAAAAAGCACTGAATAAGTATAATCTAATAATGCTTTTAGATTCTTCATTATTTATTTATTTTATTTTCAGTTTGATTACCGGGGAAGTCCACTGGGCCTAAAAGTACGCGTTTTCAGTGGAGGCCCGGGGAGAAAAGCTCCGTAAGCAATACAAATACAATAAAGATTACAAAATGTTAAAGAAAAATACAAGAATAAAATTCATACAATCAGTAATGCAAATGCATAAGATGTAAATCAAACAATGCAGGTAATAGAGAACACCTTTTACAGGAGTTCCAAATTCAAAACAACAGGATACTAAACATTCACTACTATTGCTATGCAATAAAAAAATAAACTTACACAATAGGGTCTGTTAAATATTAATTTGCATATGTAAATCAGAGATTGGCTTCTGAAACAAGGGTATAGGTAGGCATACTCAGTGCACTCAAATGAGCACATTTTTCTGAGCATCTGTTTAAAACTTCAACACTCAAAAAACACAATGTTTAGAACTGTGTAAAGGAATAGTTACAGAACAGAGGTATCCAAAGCTTGTGTGAAAGGAGTGCATCTCTAAAAATAGCTTTTTATAGGTATAAGTAGTAACAGCTGAAAATAACCTGTCCCCTTCCTATATGTCTGGGGTAGAATTTGAGAGTTGAGTACATTTTTAAAATAATAAGTAGATCATGGGGGGTAACAACATTAGGTCTGAGTACAAAATTTACATTTTTGGCTATACCCCTGTTCTCAGAGATATCACATCCTTAATCATTTAACAGAAAAATATGTTGAAGTAAAAAAAACAAGCACTATTTACCTCATTTATAGATAGTTGTTTTTGACAGTGCCAATAGAAATATATTCTGGGAAAAACAGAGAAGAGGAGGCTTTTCCTTAAATGTAATATAATTAATGCATTATATTACAGGACCTTTGCTCATGTCAAAATATCCAAGGCAGTATTATTTACAAACCAACTTAAAATTTGAACAGGAGTAAAACAGGGCTACCTATTGGCATTGTGGTTGTTTTTTGATATATAATGATGTTGATTTAAAAAATGTAAAAAAGAAAAGACAGACATCCAAAAAATTAATGGCATTTCATGTCCTATAATTTGTTGTGCAGATAGTATTTAAGCCCTTACAAGAAGAAACTTAAACAGCTAGTTTGGCTTTGCTAAACAATATAAAATCAAACTAAATGGGGGGCACACCTCCACACCCCCATAACTATATATACTAACTCCAGGGTCACACTACAGTGGGGAAAAGGACATATTCTTTTTACTTGCCTTACTGTGCTCTACACACTGCCAGTAGTAATTGTCAGTGAAATGAATTGTCAGTCAAATGAAATGTCAGGGAAATGAAGTTTCAGTCATTTGGTCCAACTAAAATGTTTGTCAGTAAAATGAACTGTCAGTCAAATGAAGGTTTGTTTGTGTCTTTCGGCTTTTCCCGGTTAGGGGTCGCCACAGCGGAACTCCGGTCCGCTAATTATTGGCAGTAGATTTTTATGTGCTGGCTTTCCGGGCCTAGCGCACATCCTTCAACGAAGGAACACCCATTCATGCATGTCGCCACACAGAAGACGCTCTAACTGAGAATCGAACGGACAACATCTAACTGTGAGGCGACAATGCTACCGCAGCACCAGATATATCTATATATATATCCCCCCCCCCCCTTATCTTTGTATCTGATGCCATTGATAAAAGGCCAAATAGTGAAAAAAATATTTTACAAATGCTGTAGTTTAACTTCCAGTGGCCCAGCTAACCTTAATTTCACCTTTTTTTCACAAATGTTAATATCTCTTTAGTGTTTCAAGATTTTCATAAAAGATATCAGGATAAGATGCTGAGACTTTTGTTGCAGTGTAGTATATGAACTACAGCACTAAAAGCAGGTATCAATACCATCTAAAATATGTACATGTCAGTCTGCATTTGATTTTATTATAACAGTTGACATTACAGAGAACAGCACCTTGAGAAGTAAGTATTTTTAATTCTGGTATTAAATAAAAAAACTAATATGATTCTGATATTTACTAAGATTTTAAGCCAGAACAAATAGCATGTATATTTCCTTAATGTGAAATAAACAGCTAGAAAAATGGCAATAGAGCTTACTTATGGTACTTACCAATATAGAATTATACTTTGAATCATTTAAAAATTTACAGCAAATTTATTAGAAAATATGCCATGATGCTTACCACTGAAAGCACTTAGTTGATAATTTCAGGTATAAAGATACATACACAGCATTATATTCATGTAATGTTTGCCACTGCATAAAAGTACAAAATTGTAAGGGGCCTAAATCCAGTGACAGAAAAGTTCCCTCTTCTAGAGAAATACATATTATGATTTTTAGCTCTAATATAATCTCAGCTTACTGTAACCATATTATGAACATATATTAAACTCTTCAGCTTGAAGAGATGTCATGTACTCACCCCTAAAGAAAACAGAGTAAAATGCAATATGCCAGACTGACTGCAAAAGGCCTGTAAAACAGTGAATTTTGTATCTGTATATTTGTTAATAACCTTTGACAGGTTATATTACAACTTACAGAGAATTATATGTCAATATTCACATACAAAATTAACATAGGACTACCATTTTATGCTTAAAGACAACTACACCTCAAAGCTGAAGCTGGTGCCGCCATACTTCCGCAAGAGATTTTGGAATTAGCTTCTTTCCAATAATTGCAGTTGTCAAAGCAGTCAGAACTGCAGTATTCATTTCCAAAATTCAAAGTAATTAAAAAGTAAAGCTAAAAATCCTTTGGTTACCTGTAAGGGCCATGGCACCTAGTCACGTCTCAGATAAGAAGCATCACTGCAGAACCCTTTTCTTTTGTACAGTTTTTTTTGTACAGTTCTAGTTACAGGTGGCATGCTAGCTTCCATTGTGAAGCAAAGGTAGTCTCCTTGTCCAGCCACTAGGAAACAATGTTACTTGCTAGAAATTTGCCATTAAAAATGGACAGGGGAACACATTGATCACTGCTATAGGTACTGTCTGATGTCAAGAGAGTTATCTTGTGCCCTGACAGTATTCGTTTTACCATTCAACTTGTCGAAGAAAATCATCCTAGAAGATTTGAGCACTTGCTCCCTTTGGTGATCTGCTGCAAATATCTCCTGACTGTTAGGCATTGCCATGAGTGATATCTAAAGCAATAAATGTCATCTCCTACTCACAAAACAAGCCATGAATTAGCTACCCATAAACTACTGCTAAGTGACAGAGAGAGGAAGTGAGATGACAGGTTAATGTCTTCATTGTCACGGCCATTTTGAAGTTATTTTTAATTTGTCTGCTTAGAGCAATTATTTCTTGAATACATTAATTGTACTAGCAAAACATCTCACCCAAAAAAGTTCTGTGGTTGGGTTTCAAAGAAAATATTTTATCTTAAATTAAAAAAAATACAGGAAAACAACACTGTATGAACACTCAGTGTTCCGGCATTGTTACTATTGCTGAGTTAATCTGACACTAACAGTAAAGGGGTTTAAATAAAAATTAAATGGAGTTAATAGACAGAACTCTGAACTGCAAAGACAGACATAAAAGCTTTATGTAAAAGATAAAAGGGAAAGCTTGTTGCTATATAACATCAGTGTAACACAAAATAAGTAAAACACAATCTAAAGACTCCTCGTAACTATAGCTTCACTTGTATCTTTAAATAATTCAAGGACTCTGACCTGTAATATTATATGGATCAACTGGTCTGTTATGTCAAGTCAATAGAAAAAAATGCCCATAGATATAGCTGAGAAGTCTGTTACCAAAATTCATAATTCTGTAAGATATTTTCTCCATTTGCTTGCATTTTTCCAGGTCATCCTCAAAAGCTGGAATATTACTGCATAGTCTATATATCTAAAGAGTAGAGTATATTTAAAACTTATTGACTTCATACCAATGAAACTGAACATTTAAAAAGATACAATGTCAGAAGCTATTCTTGATTCTAAGGAGCTGCATAATAAATCAAAATATTAAGCAATTAAGACCAGAAAGATTTTGCTATAAAACAGTGGAAAATGAGCAGGTTGAATAAAATGTTTAAACCACAGATCAACAAGAATTCTCCTGGTGTTACTGTTTTACATGTAACATTATTCTAAAGGAATATTTCTTAATTATATCTGGAGGATCATATTGAAGTCCAGATTTTTGCAGTCAGCAGTGCAAAACCTGAAAAAGGAACACAGTATAGTTCTATACTGCTATCACCTCCACTTGCCATTGTTTCAGCAGCCACACATTTATAGTTGTCCCTAAACCCCTTGTAGTCTATTCTGTGGCACACAGATGTCTACAGATCGATGCCTACTGCAGTTATAACTGTACTGATTATGCATATGCTTCTCATCCTTTACACACCCGTCTGCAGAACATGTCTTTTATTTTCAGTCTTCAACTTCCTTACAGCCCAGACTAGGGCATACAGTCATTACAAGTCTCTCACTATGACTCAGTCATTATTCTTAATCAGAACAATCTATCCTGTGGTATGTCTTTCTCTTTTATAAACCTCAACTTCATCAAGTATATTACTAAATCTAATTTTGTGCAAAAGATAAACCTGCACAAATGAGCAATTCAGGAAGACTAGTATTGCTGAAATAGTGCAGAGGTCCTGTAGAGTAAACATTGCTTTAATCCGGGCCACCACAGCAAATTCAGAGCAATGACAAAGTGAACAGCACATGGATGGGTGACCACTAGCATGACTCATTATGAATGGCATAGCAGAGCCTGTCACCTCACCTTCCTACCCTGCCCTCTTCACCTGGAACTCCTCCAAGCCAAAATGGCATATTACTGCAGTTGAAGGAAACAGGTGCACAAACTGCATGCCTGGAGTTTTTGCCATACAGGCGACTACTGGGGTAACTACATCACAACATGTATGAATCAGGCAGATCCAAAGAGGAGTTGATCTGCATACCATTCTGAAAGTTTCACAGCAGTAGACAAAGGGAGTCATCAGTGTGGCACCGTGGACTTCAGAAACCCTACGACTCATGCATATGGTCAATACTGACCCAGTCATTATTCTTAATCAGAACAATCTATCCTGTGGTATGTATTTCCCTTTTTTAAACCTTAACTTCATCAAGTATAACAAATGCAACTTAAGGTCAGTTCTGGATGAGCTGTAATATTTAACATAGGCTTGGAAGTGCAATGCAGCTACTTAGAGTAACTAGGTAGAAATGAGATCAGTATATTTAACAAGCAGAAGAGTGGTTGATTTCCACTTCAACTATGTAAATTTAAGCAATTCTGGACCACCAGTAATATCACGCTTCGATAGCTAGGAAATAGAACCTATTTGCAAAAGTATTACATGGAAATATATTATTCATGACAGAGTTGTGAAGGAGATTGAAACACACATTTGAGGTTATATGCTATGAACATCTGTTACTGTAAAACATTTTGTCAGCTACAAAGTCATGTTTAAATATTCAAACATCTAGCCTACATAATTAGAAATACCTTCTTCTTTTAAAGTCTGACATATCATTATCTAACATTCATATACATTTCTGTTGCAGTCGTTCACTGTTATGTGCTTAATGTTGCACTGGTGATGTGATGTGCTATGGTCAGATTGTGGCTGTAGTAAAATGACCAAATAATATATATGTTACTAGCTGTGCTCGGTAGCTAGTCTGTACTAACCTAGTTTAAAAACTGTGAGATACTGAGCTAAGGCTGGAAATTTAGCTACATTTGCAATGCAAACACAGTAGTTATTCTGGAAGTACTGTTTAAACTGGGTCTGTTTATGGAACTCATAGAAACGATTTCACAGGAAGTGATTACTGCAGCAAATATTGTAGTCTAAATAAAGTTGTCCAGGCAGACTGGAAGAGGCTTTTCTGCAATCTGGTAAAAGGATTGTGCTGTTTGGAACCCATTTGGTGAAGGGTGGTTGATGTAGGGCTTAGAATAAACATCCTCATTAGTCCTTTTGAATCTTTTTAAAGTTTTTTTTCAAGTTTTTAGCTTCTGGTATTTATGCCCTGCATTTGAGCAGGTTTCTGCTTGTTTGTCATCGTGTAGCATTGCTCACAACTGCGCAACAGTACGCCATAGCTGAACAGATTAATTCAATAGTTTCTCCCTTAGATACAGCTGTATCTCATTAGTGTAGGCCTCAGCCTTAGTACTTTCCCAGTCAAAGAAATACTGCTAGTGAGATAAAACCTATTAAACTACCAACAAAAACCCGAGGTGGAAATATCCATCCACTGAACTCCTCCTTGATCGATCCTGAAAAGACCCCTTAGTGGTAACAGTCTTCAACCTGGCATTATGGACAGTTGGACCACTCTTGTTTCTCCTGCCAACCTTGACTTGGGTCTCTTGAGGCAGTGTAGCACCTGTCTCATGTATATAGACAACCCTCTACTAATAACTCTCTCTAGTACAGAGTGTGAGAGACATATCTACACCAAGAATCCTGAATCCATGCTCTCTCACACTCAAAACAGCAACATGGAAGAGGTTGTCAACTCAACTACCAGTACACATGCACATAATACCACTACTCATACACACAGTATGTATCTAACACAAAAATCAACATGCACGACAAACACCAGAGACCTCCAAAACACAAGACTGCTACAATTAACATAGTTCCCACAGCACGCTTAACACATAGCAACACCAGTGTCTCACCTATAAAGACCGTAATGCATATCACTCAAAACAAAAACTAATTTTCTAGTCATTGGGGACTTGATAGTGAGACACATGGATGTCCCACTCACCAGGTTGGACAAGAAGAAAGTCACAGTCAGCTGCCTGTCAGGTACTAGGATTCATCATATCATGCATCCCCTGGGGTCTCTCAACAGTAAGTACTATTATGACTTTGTCATAGTTCATGTTTGAGTGAACGACCTGAGATGTACCTCACTAGAGTATATGAAGAGAGACATGATTGAGCTCTCTGAGTACATGTCCCAGGCAGATATATCCCTAGCCTTGAGCAGCATACTACCCTCACCTAGAATGATGCCACAATATTAAAAAATGATTGATTTCAATAATTGGCTTAGTTTTTGGTGTCATTCAAAGGGGATCTAGTTCCTGTTAGCCTGGGAAGCCATGGTTGAAAAACCTTGCTGCTTTGCCACAGACAGATTGCACTAGGCTTCTGGCTGATGGCAAATGATTTAGCTTCCTCATAGTGCCTTTTTTAGGCAAGGTCTCGAAAACAAACTTACTGTGAAATTTGCCAATCATAACAAAATAAGGGTCATGCTGCTAAACGCTAGGAGCTTTAACCAAAGACTGCACACCCTGGAAGCACTTCTATCACTGTGACATTTAGATGTCTGTGCACTCACAGAAACCAGTTCAAGGCCTCAGAGAGTATCCTGGTCTTGCAAGGCTACAATGCCTTCCACAACTTCAGACCGCAAAATGAACATCTGAGCATCAAAGAAGGCAGTATTTCCATCTATATTAGAGATGTATTCACTTCCCATCTAGTTAGACTGGACAATTCAATGGAGTTACTCCAAGTTCAGGTTACAGTGGGTAAGACACCATTCAAGTCATAGCCAGTTATAGATCCCCTTCCATAGGTCATAACACGCATGAAGCCTTCTTGACCAAATTGGAGACAATCCAGATATTACTGAACATTCTGGTTATGGGGGATTTCAATTATCCCACTATCAACTGGGAAACATTTGCTAGCCCCTAACTCTCTAGCACAAAAGTTCCTTGACATTAACTCAAATGCCCTGGAACAAATTGTTCATACCCTAACAAGACAAACATACAAGATCTGGACCTCACTAGCATGTCAAACAGATGCACTGCACAACTGATGGACCCTCATCAGTTAAATCTGACTACAAATCAGTCACCTTTGAGCTGACACTAACACCAAAACTCACAAATGGCAAAAATCAAACTAAAAAACTTCACCCGAGGCAAACTATACCCTCCTAGGTGAAGGTATGAATGCATTCCAAGCCCCACCCCCAGCTGGAAGTGGTAACTACACCGAAGCTTACACTAAAGCCCTGTACAATCACTTGCATAAGTGTATAGACTCGGCTGTACCAGAAATAATCAAAGCCAGATCCCCAAGTAAAAATAAGTCACTATGATGGGCATCCAGCATCAATAAAATTCACAATAAATGCAAAATGTTGCTGTCCAAGAAAACAAAGGTGAGACCCCAACAATGGAAAAGCACCCTCCTCAGCCTCAACAGGCAAATAAGACAACTTGTCAAATCCTCTAAGGGCTTCTTTGAGTAAAACTTAGCAAGCACAGCCAAGGAAAACCATAAGGCCTTTTATAGCTACATATGTAGCCTAAAAGGTAGGACCTAAGCATGTGCAGATCTAGTGACCAACAGTATAACACACACTGATCCCCACACAGATAGCAAAGCTGTTAGCAAGTAGGTTTGGTGAAAATTTCACTCCCTTATCCTCTCCAAACCTATCACAAACCTTCTCCCAACCCCCACCCCCCACCCTACATACAGTATCTAAAAAACAGGTCATCAAAGCCTTGTCCAAGGAAAAAAACACAGCCTCTATGGGACCAGACAGCATCCCAGGCTGTCTTCAAACAGGCTAAAAGATGAACTAGCATCACCATTAAGTACCCTTTTCAATCATAGTCTAGCCACAGGCTTTTTTCCTGCAGAATGGATAACAGCAACAGTTATTTTCCTCCACAAATGTGGCCTAGCAGGGTCTATATCACTACATCAGACTGTCAAGAACACCAAATGGCATTTAATCGGAAATTCCATTCATCGAATTCCCCTCAAGAGGGGTGTTGCAGTCCCACACCCCCGCTAATTATATATACCAACTCCGAGATTGCGCTACAGTGGGAAAAGGGCAAATTTCCCGATCCTCACAGTAACATGATCTCAATATGAACAGTTTGAAGAAGGTCATGTTTGATGCAAGTGCACTGAAGATGCCGTTCACTGAACTGATAGATACCCACCTATCAACAGATTTTGGGAATTACATACCCATAAGCCTGACCAGCCTCATATGTAAGGCCATGAAATGTATTATTTTGGACCTCAAATATAAAGACATAGACAACCTCCAAACCCTGGATCCTACCCAATTCAGCTTTGTCAAGGTCAAATCCTGCCTGTTAAATCTGGTATATTTTTTTTGAAAATGTGACTAAGTCCATTGATGAGGGCAAATCTGTGAACACAGCATACCTCAACTTGACAAAGGCTTTCTACACAATCCCACACTCAGGCATTACCACCAAACTTAGCAAACTGAATGTAAACTCCTTCATTGTAAGATGGGTTGCCAACTGGCTCACAAACCAGACATACACTTTCAAAGTGGGTGACTCCACATCAACCAGCAGGCCTGTTACCAGTATGGTGCCACAAGGGTCATTACTGGATCCCCTACTGTTTGGTATATACAACTCAGAAGGTAAGGTCAAACTAAGGAGTTATGGCTGACCAAGTTTTCAGACAACTGCAAACTGGGTGCAATTACTGAATGCCCAAATGTCAGTATACTCCATGAGGGTCTTGCATAGACCAACAACTAGTGTCTTAGTCACAGTTTCAAAATGAATGCAAATAAATGTATCATCTTTCCCTTCACACTATCAAATCAGCAATACTCTAAGTACCCATGAAGTGGTAAGGGACCTGGGATCACAAGTTGACTGCAACCTTAACTTCGACCATGTGTCTACTGTAGTAAGGAAAGCTTTCTACACAGTACACTTGATTAGTAAAGACATCACCTTGAGAGCAAAAGAGTTTATAACCCCTGTATACTTGGCACTAATCTGGCCATAAATGAGTATAACATCCTGTTCAGCATGTACCATACAAAGCACCTGCAGCAATTGGAGAGACCTCAGAAATTTCTAACAAAGACTATCAAGGGACTCTAGCGCATGCCTTACACAACTGCCTAAAGTCTCCGTCTCTATACTCTGTATCATATAGACCTCTTAGGGGAGACTTACACCTGGCTTACAGAGCAATCTCAGACCCAAACCTAATGAACTTGCTGAATATTCGTAAATCAAATGGGATTAGGCCTACCTATTCCAGGAAAGTAAATATGGCCTGTGACTTAAATAGAACATGCTGGAGGGTCAGATTTATCTCCCAGTGACTGCTGCATCTTTGGAACAGTCTAGCTATCCATGTGAAAGAGAGCACCTCTATGACACTGTTCAAGAGGAACCTGAACGAGTGGATGGGTGCCATAAATTCTTACCGAGGATAGCACCCGTGATGAAAGGGGGTACTGCCAGCACATCTAGCTGGAATTTTGTAAATAATTATATGTCATTTCTGAATATCAAACTGCTTCATACAAGATGCTTGTGTTACAAATATCTTAGAACTGTATGTCATACAAGAATCTGGTGTTACAAATGTATTAGAACTATATGTTATGTGTATATCAAACTGATTTGTACAGACAAGTGCTTATGTTTGAAATTTATCCACAGTGTGTCTTACTGGAGAGAACAGAAACATACATGCACTATTGTAACTGTTTAAGTGTATGTGTTTTTACAGAGGAAAATGGGAATCAGGAAGTTCAGCCCAGCAAACTTTGAAAAAAAAAAACAGAAATTAAATAATTTTATAGGCTAGGCCATAAATATACTATCTCAAAGGTTGCAATACAGCCAGAAACACATTTTGCACTTGGAAGCTTTCTGTACTGTCTTTGCAGTGAACTAATTTCTACTCTGAAAGTGTGGAGGTATGCAATTGATTTATGACTTCCAGCACCTGACAAAGATCAACAAAAGCCTTTGCCTGTGTATTTTTACAGGTAGGTGCTAAGTCCCACAATCTTCCAGCAATGGGGGTTTTGCATGGTAACTAGAAGGCAGATGACCAGAAGTGGTATCATTCTGCAAGTTATCTCAGAAGTAATATTTTAGATATTATTTTGAGAAGTCTCTTACTGAGACTGAGCATTCTGTATTCTGTTTTGGGCTTGACAAGAAGAAGAACCATTCACCACATCATCTGCCTTTCTCTATTAAGTAAGTAGGGAATAGTAACTCTCTTAGATACAGTCAGGAATATAGTGAAGCTTAGTTTAGATATTGTTTTTCTTTATTTGTCTGAGCCTGTCCTTCAATGCTATTTTAAGTATTTCCTGTGGTTTTGAACTCCGATGTCACTGTGAATATATATTCAGTATTTTCACGTACTTTTATTTATTACTAAATATATTTAAACCTTTCATTGTGTCTGATCTTTACAGAGATATTTAAGTTTTGAGAGTACTTGCATATTTATTTGGTGACACTGTGTGGCCACTCCTAATAGCCTTGTTCTTGGTCAAACTACCATTTGTATTAATATTAATTTCACTCAGTATATTGAGTACCCCGGGAAGAGCCTTAAGGTAGTGGGCAGGAGTATCTGGTGGCAGTCATAACGACCTTATAGTCTGGGCAGAAGGGGGCATAGCTAGTAAACTTGTGCCAGCCTTTCACAGGTGTGTGTGTGTGTGTGTGTGTGTGTGTGTGTGTGTGTGTGTGTGTGTCTGTGTGTAAATCAGATCTCAAGAGTCTGTGTGTCAGCTACTTGGGTGGGGACATGAACCACTGGTTGGACAGAGAGGGTGCTGGAAGCCTTGGCTTGGACACTCAACTGAGATCTCAACTCTATAGTTGTGCTAGAGGGGAGTCTTACTGGAGATCTGGTGAAACCAGCCCTGGACGGACTGTGGTCTCTGTGTGCTCTAAAGGGAAATTGCACTTGATGCAGAGAGCTGCATCTGGAAATACCGTGTGTTGTAAGTGTTTATATTAATTTAACAATGAATCTCTATAAATACACTAAACTGCCTGTGACACCTGTGTAAAGCATAAATGTTGCTAATATTATATAAAGTATTAACTGAATCTATGTTCAGAGGGATTTAAACCCTGCCTGTTTCCCAGACAGTCTGGCTTCAAATAGTGGTTTCACTAGCTTCAGCAGCCATCCACAGAAACAACCCTCATTGGTACCAGTGGTGAGGATTGAGGCTCCTTGATTGCTGCTCCAGTGGTGGGTCATCACATATTGGTTGGCAGTGTCGGGATACCCACATCACAGCACCCACAACGCTCCTGGACATGGTCAGCCAGTACTAAATGCAATCTTGTGTATTAACTAACATTTCTATGGTATTACATTGGGGGAAAATGGCTATGCTTTAAATAACCTCTGGGTCGAGAGCCTAGTAATCTCCTACTAGGTGATCTTTGTTTGTATAAGGATTAAATATTGTTAGATTTTAAGATAAAAATCCAGTAAGTGTAAAGCAGGAAAAAAATGAAACAGTACTTAAAGTTAACTATGAGAGTCTGTTAAGCACCCAAACAGTATCATCCACACACATGCATGCATGATACAGATGAAAACTGTAATGTTTAAAATATAATGCTCATTATTAAACAAGAGTAATGCATAGCCTCACCAAGAAAAGTTGTTGATGAATGTCTGTTGCATAAAAAACCTAGATTAAATTATGGAACTGGAGGGAATCAAAGTAGAGCATCCAACATTCTGAACCCTTTAATTAACATCAATTTGAGCTTCTAATTCTGCAATGTGATCTACATAATGATTTCCAGGAGTATATGCCTACCATGTGCAGAGAGTAACTCTCATACAGTAATATAAACTTTCTTGTACACAGTACAGATTAAGGAATGTGATGTAATTTACTACCATTTATAACCAGTAATATAGTACACTGAGACAGTTAAGTCCTGACAAAAATCTAGCTACTTGGTTGTAAATACTGAGCCTGTCTGAAAAATACCATGTTTAATCTACTTTAAAGCAGAGATATTTATCTGTAAAGAAGTTGAAGTTAATAGCTGAAGAAATAAAAGTGGGTGCACTGTCAGTACAGAAATCCAAGACATTTCATCAAATTGTGCAACACATTATGCATTAATCTTGTAAGTGACTTAACAGATCTGTCCATTAGACAATGGTTCTGCAATAATATACTAATAGTGTACTGTAATTTCCAAGACTGGCATTACAAAAATTACTGGAAAAAAAAAAAAGACATACTATGGCACCGACATTTACAGTCATGAACTAACGGTACTTTATACTCTAAAGTCTGTTAAATATTTGCTACGTTCTCACTTACAAGGTGCTTCCATCTGATAGTCAAGAAAACAAACACAGCACTCTGTGCGCTTTACTAGCAAAAATAAAGTTTAGCATTTGAAATACCGAGTGCACATTACAGACAAAATCGAAATAAAGAACACACTGATTCCTTACATTTCAACAGGGCACACTGTGTGACCTTTTCATTTTAACAAGTAATGGTATTAGGTTGTAAGTGTTTCTATTAGTTTAACAATGAATCTCTATAAATACACTAAACTGCCTGTGACACCTGTGTAAAGCATAAATGTTGCTAATATTATATAAAGTATTAACTGAATCTATATTCAGAGGGATTTAAACCCTGCCTGTTTCCCAGACAGTCTGGCTTCAAATAGTGGTCTCACTAGCTTCAGCAGCCACCCACAGAGGGGATACAATCCACAGGCTATTGCCACTCTGCCTATTCCAGAGGAAGGAATGGGCAGGAGTGCCACAGCTGAACTCCAATAGATATTCATCTACTCGGACAGTCTTGAGGAACCACAGAGACAAGGTAGTTGTTGGGTACAGAGGAAGGCATGCACTTTGGCTGGAGTTGGCTACTGTTAGCATTAATCATCATTCAACATCCTGCCTTTGTGAAATGTAATGCACATTCAGTCTGACAAATACAAGACATTAAAACAGGAAAACAAAAACAAGCTGACTATAATTCAGACAGTTCACCGCCCTCATTTCTCAGAGTGAAAAGTAAAAACAAACACCAACATGTAATGTAAACATTTATTAAGCAAATCCTATGCACATTAAACACTGAAATGCTTGTCTTAGAAGCAATGTCACCCATGCAGACTGTGGAAGAGAGACAGGCAGGATGACAGACTCCTCCGTGGGTACCTGCTGATGGGCCTCACCTGTTCTCTCTCTCTCATTTGCTGGGCCTTTTTATGTACCAGAGAGTAAACAGGATCAAGAGCAACAGCAGGGGGGCAATGTCTGTCAGGCACAGGGAGAAAAATAAAATGGGGGGGGGTACCTCAAAATGTCCTCTCTCTCTCTCTGTTCCAATCTGGTTAACCAAAATGATCCAATCATCTTCCATCATGCAAGTCACAAACAGAAGTGACAGTTGAAGTAGCCCTTTTTAAAAAGCCAGCACCATTTCCAAACAGTATGATGAAAATTTCAGTTTGCACCCTCTTCCCTCATATGAAACTTGGGATAACTTAACCTGGATCTTTACTTGTAAGTTTCACTTCTGAGTTATGGTGGATGATCTGAATTGGTAGCAGATGTACTTGGATAAAGGGAAAACTAAGTAGAAACATTTAAAACAATATTTTAAAGATCAAGCTGGCTCTGTAAGACTTTACTAAAACAAAATATGGGAATTTCTGAACTCCTGCACTTTTCTTATACAATACAGCAAAGTGCTCTCGCTAAGAGGATTTCCAGAGAATTATGGCACATTATCCTGCTGTGCACTACAACATGAAGTCCGAACTTAGCAAGATCGAGTAGACAGATTTAGCCATAGTAAAGCCAAGTAATTATATCGTCTGGCACAATGTTACTTTGTACAAAACTGCTGTTGCACCTATGAAACGTCAAGATATAAAACAGCAATTTAAAAAAAAAAACAATGAAGTTCAAAATATAAAAGTAAAAAATTCAGGTTAAGGCCATCATTTGTAAGTATAGAGTGAGGATAGACTCAAAGACTTACAGGTAGATGCACTCTGAGTAACTATTGACTGCTGGTGTCTGTTGTCAGTTGTTGAATACTGGCAATCCTATTTTCAAACGGTGATATTCACCTGTCAGTTGCTGCTGTCTTGCTTCGTCTGGTTCTGTCTAGACACCATTTAAGTATTTTGCAACTATTATTCTCGCTCACTATACAGTTCAAGATAATATCCTTTGTCCTGCTTTTAGATGCTGAAGTTATTATTCACTTTAGTACAGTCATATAAAATTAAGATCTTTTGCTTCACAGATTTCATCCTCTGCTAAGTAGTATTTTTCTGTTATAACACTAAGTGTTCTTTTCATTATATATAGCTCACACTTTCATCCCTTTTCTATGTTGTAATAAATATCTGCATTTTCTTTTTCTATGCCTCTAGTGTCTTTGTTGATTAGTAATAGGTGCATGTCAAGTAGGTGCTGATTGCAAATTTCTTTTCCATCAAAAGTAACAGCACCTGCATAGCACAATTAAGCTAGGTGCAATCATAGGCCATAGCAGAATAACCAAAAAGGCTCCATCTATACCCCCAGTAAGTCAAAAGATGGAGTCTTTGCAGATAAGTTATAAGAGCATTGCTAAATATGCAGCAAACCAGGAAGAATTATACAGACTTGATTCTTAACTACCTTACACATTCTAATGTTTGTCAGGCAAGATGAATGGCTTGGATGTGGCTCTCTCATCTAGTTGTTACTGTTAAGGTGCTATTCATAATACAATAGAATAAATTCAAGAAAGAAGCTACTTTAAAGTTTGACATGCCCCCCCCCCCCTCCCTCCCATCAGTGAAGGGAAAAGTTATACACCAGCATTCAGAGGCACCTGCAATTTACCCCTCTCTGCCTCTTTATTGCTCTAAATATTTTAGGTAAATGTAGCAACTGTTTTTGTATCTTATTTCACAGATCTTGAGTAATAAGAACATTGCATGACTGCATGTACAGAGTTTGTTTACCTGCACTTTTACTGACATCTCTCCCTCTGTAGGCTGTCTTCATGTTCTAGCATCCTTGTGCATTCAGTTGCACATCAGTGCAATTGTACTTCTCCCACTCTGCAGTGTTTGCTTTATCACTAGTATGCAGTGGTAGTCCCTCACTTTTAGTTTCTGCCTTTTAGCAACCACAGCAAAACTCCACCTCAAACCATGTGTTTAACTTTGTTGGGCTGGGTGTGCATAATCGCTGGGTCTGAAGGCCCAGACTAATTGCTCCACTTCCACACCCCCCAGATCCATACATTTAATCTCATTACTCTCCCCCTACTTTTTAGTGACATCACAAACCTGCTTAAAGACACAGCTATTTATCAGGACAATTTCCACACATTCACTCACCTTACACCATCCATCACAACAGTATTACCTGCTTAAAACCATATCACTATCCTACCTCAGACCATAGCTCCCCTCCCCCCAAAACACAGCTGCTCAAAACAGTAGAACTAGCCATCTTCCACTACTGCGAGGGCTCTGAATATCCCCCCTGGCCACATCTCAGACCAGATTTGCACATCCTGCTTATTCCACCACTCTGTAAAATTTAATCTGCGAGAAGACTGTCTTATATCCAACTCCAGTTAGGTTAACCAGTACAGGCAGTGTCTCCCAAACCCAGCTGGTCTTAACTTATTAATAAACAATACATTAAATGCACCCTTTCTGCTGTATCTTGTAATTGGTTACCCTGTCTTCATTTGAGCAGCTGTCCCAAAACTATTATGCCTGGTCACCCTCAAAACATATACTGAATTTCAATCTATTTCTTCCTAAAATTAAGCAGCAACACTGCAACCAGTTTGATAAAAACAACCCAAAGATAATTTATTTATTTATTTATTTATTTATTGTCGTTGGTTTACCAGGATAGTCCATTGGGCCATAAAGAACCCGTTTTCAATGGAGACCTGGGGAGAAAAGCTCCAACAGAAGGTATTTTCAACATTTAACAGTAACAATTTTAGTACAGAGAGTTATTAATATTATGTATACAGAAAAAGTAGAACTAATCACATTTAGAAAAGCAGTCATAACAGTTAATACAATAAGAAGAAACCTACAAGTAATAGAATAAATGTAAAACATTAATACTGATTAGAGAACAAATATCATAGCTACAGGAGTAGAGTAGAGTTAGTTATGTGGGGTGGGAACAAGAGCATTCCCACCGTGAAGCTAGATGAAGGTGGAGAGACTTTTTGAAGGCAGAGTGGTTAGAGGTGGTGCGGATGAGTGGAGGTAGGGAGTTCCACAGGGGGCCGAGGCTGAAGGAAAGAAGGTTTTTGCCTGGGGGATGAGTTGGTTTGTGTACTTCGAGTAGATTTTGATTATTTGACCTTAGAACTCTGTTAGATAGGTGCATTTTAAAGGCAGAGGAAAGAGAGGGACAGAGGGAAGGGTTGAGAATAAGCTTATGGGCTAGAGTTAGTTGAGTGTAAGTTAGTTGATTGGGAAGTTCTAGCCATTTTAGGTTATGGAGGGAGAAACAGTGGTGGGTGGAGGACTTTTGGCTGGTGGCGAATTTTGCAATTTTGTTATAGCAGGAAGTAAGTTGTTTTTTTAACAAGGACTGAAGATTAGTTAGTAGTGGGGCACCATATTGAAGGGATGGGATTAGGAAGGAGGTTGAGAGAGTGATTTTAGTGGCAGATGCGAGGTAGGCATTCTGTCTGTAAAGCATGCCAAGTTTTTGGTGTGTTTTTTTGATGTTAATTTGCAGGTGGGAGTTAAATTTAAGTAGGTTATCGATTTGGACCCCAAGTAGTTTGGTTTCTGACACAATTTCAAGAGGTGAGTTGTATTGAGTAGTAATTGAGAATGTACCCATGTCAGGAGGGATGACTTTAGAAGGGGTAAATAACATTAGTTTGGTCTTGGTAGCATTGAGAGCTAGATGATTACATAGCATCCATTGCTCTGTGGAAGAGAAAGCATCTTGAGTAAGTTTTTGTAGTGTAGAGATAGAAGAGGTGGAACAGATAATAGTTGAATCATCAGCATATTGGATGATGCTAGAGAAAGGGATTGATTTGTGGAAGTCATTTATAAAGATATTGAAGAGAAGAGGACCCAGTATGGAGCCTTGGGGAACTCTTGTAGGGGTACTAAGGAAAGAGGAGGTAGCTTTTTTCCATTTTACAGCTTGACTTCTATTAGATAGGTAGCTAGAGAACCAGTTCAAAGAGGAGGAAGATAGGTGAAGTTTGGAAAGTTTGTTTAAGAGCAGGCTATGTGAGATGGTATCGAAGGCTTTGGAGAGGTCAAGAAGTAAGGTGGAAACAATTTGTCCAGAGTCACGGGCTTTATTTACAACCTCAAGGAAGGAGAGGAGGGCTGTCATGGTGCTATGATTGGGTCTGAAACCATGCTGTGGGAGTTATAAGATGGTTGTCTAGGAGGTGGGGAAGGAGCTGAAGTTGGACACATTTTTCTAAGAGTTTAGAAATGGGGGACAGGATGGCTATGGGGCGGAAATTAGTAATGTTATTATTGTTACCGCCTTTATGTAGAGGTATAATAAAGGCTTGTTTCCAGATTTGGGGAACTGTGTATTCTTGTAGTGAGCGGTTAATTAAAATGCTAATGGGGTAGGCAAGAGTTTCAGCAGCTATACTGAGAAAGTAAGAGGGGATATTATCAGGAGCATTGGTACATGGTTTCAATTTCTGAAGGAGTTTTTTAATAGTTGATGTTGGTATGGGATTTAATGAGAAGAGGGGGCAGTCAGGAGGGGGGAAATTTTGGGGAGGTGGAAATGATGATAGAGTTTGTGTGAAAGAGGGGGTAGGGGAGTTAGTGGGTGAGGAGTAGGGTGAAGAAGTAGAGATAGTGGGGGTGGATGAGGGGGTATTCGATAGTAGAGAGGAGTTGGAGAAAGAGGAGGTCAATTTAGAGATTGAGTCAATAAAGAAAGAATTAAATTGGGTGGCTAATTCATGTTCTGGAGCATTTGGGTCTGGGGTAGGAGTATCTGGTTTACTGGGGTGGAGGAGAGTAGAGATCCCTTTCCAAAATTTCTGAGGGTTGTTTTTATTTTGGTTTTGGAGTGTAGAGAAATAGTTTTGACGATCAGAAGTAATGAGTTTCTTTGTTTTGTTTCGGAGCATTTTATATTCGTTAAGGAGTGGTGCTGTCTTGTGTTTTTGGTAGCGTCCCCAGACTTTGTCTCTTTGTCTCATGATAGCAAGAGTAGTTTTGGAGAGCCATGGGGCTGATTTAGTTTTTATTCTTTTAGTCCGTAAAGGAGCTTGGGAGTCAAGTAATTTTAAGAAAGTTGAGTTGAAGTATGAGACTGCATCGTCAAGAGATAGTGTTTTTAGACAGTTCCAATTAATTGCTTGTAGTGAGTTTGAAAAGATTAATGGGTCGAAGTTTTTATGGTCACGGATTGTAATGTGGTTATGAGTCTGCTGAAGGATAGTGGGAAGCCGGTGGGTAAAGGTGGGTAAGTGGTCACCAAGTGGGTCGGGAAGAGTGCCACTGTTATTGAAGTAGTGAGGGTGGGAGACTAGAATCCAATCCAATATACTCCCATTGGAGGGGTTTTTGGCAGGATGGGTTACCAAAGTGATCAGTTGTGAGAAATTGTAGAGGTTGATGTTAGTGAGGTTTGTAGGAGACTGTATAAGGGCCCAGTTAATATTAACACCTCCTAGGATTATGGTTTCATTACTAATGTTACTGGATAGCCAGGAAAGGATGAGTTCAAGTAATATTTAACTTAGTTTTTGCACATTACCAAAGCTCAGAACCCGACTTTTTTCTTTAGGACTAGCCCCAAAAATCTCAGCCACACTGCCAGTGGCTTTGCTATGCTCCCCACCCACACCAATATCATTAAATTTATTAACCAAAACATATTACCTAACTCTTCAATACCCATATCAGACAATATAGCCAACTAATCAAAACCTAATAAATAGCCAATTAATTACAAATCAGAAAACAACACTCTTTTCCCCCATCCTTCTGTTAACCCCCCCCCCCTCCTCAAAAGGTGCTCAAACCAAGTCCTCCACAAAAACCTGCTTATCCCTGTCCACAGATACAGCTCTCTAATCTGGCCATCCATCTTTAGCATACACAAAATCCTACTCACAAAATACATATTACTAACCTATACCAAATGCAAAACTCCAAGCTCCAATGCAAAAAAATACCAGAACTACTACTCCATAACCTCAAAAACTCCACCACCCACCCCAATAAACTAATAGAGACTAGAAATATACACCCCAAACCTGACCAAAAAGTAGCCCCACATACTCAACCCACCCAAAACCGTCTGCATGAGACCTTTCCTCCTCAGCAATCCTCTAAAATGCAACAAACGCCAGTTTCTTCCTCCAGCTAAAAATATATAATCCCAAATGCCCACAACATCTACATTAAGATATATGACCTTCACACATGAATTGAATTCCATCAATCCCGCATCATAGTTGACACTGAAACCTGGTTAAGACCTGAAATTAAAGGTAAAGAAATCATTCCTACTAGTTACACCATCATTAGGAAAAACAGCATAAATGGACTGAGGGCATGGCTATATTCTTTCAAGCCCCCTTTCAAATCCGTACCCACCTCCCAATTATTCCACAATACAATAAAGAAGAAATACTAATTGCCAAACTTCCCCTAAACAATCAGAAATCCATAATCCTTGTAGCTAACTACAACTCCCCTTTCCCAAAAAAAATGCCTAGACTTTTGCCTAGATGATACTTAGCTGTTTATCCTCTACTTTCAACCAAGAAACATCCTGCTCAGTAACCTTAACATAGACTGGACCTCCAACAAACCTAACTCTACTCCCCATAATATTAACATCTATCATTTCACTCAGCTGATCCAACAAGAAACCCAATTTGACAAAGTATCCGGAAGAATCCATACTACACTGCATACTGCCAACCAAACCTGAAAAAAATTAAACTAGCATGCACCCTCCCAGACTCTCTCAGTGATCACGCCCCCCCCCCCCCACCTACATCAACAGAAATTTTGAGGAAAAAAAGATTTATAGAGAATTGGGAAACAAAGCAAAAGGAATAGAAACACCACCAAAAAAATGAAGAAACAGACATTTTGGAGAAATATCTATGAGGGCCCTATAGAACATTACAAAGATGATGGATGGTAGTAGTAAAAGGAACAGTAAGGCATTCAAATGTACAGTATATGGAAAGGGATAAAGTAACAGCCAAAGGAATTTAAACAAAATTAAGAAAAGCTCCTAATTGGAAAACCACAGACCCAGTTGCAGTACCCAACTTCTGACTAGAAGTATTAACATCTTTACATGAAGATTTATCCCTGAGTAAAACGTATTTCTGTGCACATCCTAAACTGATACCAACCTGGTTAACAACAAGAAAAATTATATTCTTTATTAAGGCTGAACCTGCAAGCTATCCTAAAAACTATAAACCAATTTCCTCTGATGATGTATAAACTATACACTGGAATTGATGCCAGTAGAGTTTCTAGTCATGTAGAATAAAACTCAATCATGGCAATAGAACAATTGTGTAACAAAAGAAAGTCATATGGAGCAAAGGATTATTTGTTGCAAAATAAATTTATAATGGAGAATTGTAAAAAGGGGAAGAATCTAAGTATGGCATGGATAGATTATAAAAGATAAAGGAGTGCTTACAGATGTTATAGATACACCCTGCATTGATTAATTACATTACAATCACAATGAAACAATGGCAAACCACTTTGCAGCTAAGCCATGATAAAGGACAAATTATTACCCCAGGGATAAAAATTCAAAGGGGAGTATTCCAGGGTGACTCTATCACAGCTGCTCTTTTATTTTGCCCTTAACCCATTAAGCTGCCTGCTTAAGAGATTGGTCATGTTTACAATCTGGCTCCCAGAAAAGAAGTGTAAAAACTTATCTTTTTATGGATGACTTAAAACTGCATACTTCATCAAATGAAGAGCTGAAAGCATAACTGCAAGTGGTTAAACTTTTTCAGATAATATAAGAATGTCATTTAGTCTTGATAAATGTGCAAAAGTAACATTTAAAGCATGAAAGCTGCAACACCAGGAAAAAATCAGTCTAGGACATGAATGTGACAAAGGAATTTGAGCAGGAGGGAGTGACTAAATATTCAGGAACTGATGAAAGATCAACAATAACACATTAACAAACGTGAACAAAACTCAGTAAGGAGTATTTTAGAAGACTAAAATGAATACTAAAACACCCCTGACATCTAAGAACAAAGTCCAAGCTATAAACAAACTTACTCTTATTGTTCTAACTTACAGTTTTGGGATGACTGACTGGCCCTAAAAGGTATTGGATTAGTTGGACAGGAAAACAAGAAAAATATTTCATGCTTATCAAATCATATATAAATGTCAGTGTATACCAAGACTGTATATTCCTTGTTCAGAAGGAGGTATGGGCCTCCTGAAAACTGATTACATGCATAGGTGAGCAATCATAGAACTGAATACATATCTGCTGACCACATCAGATCCAAACATAATGAAAGATTAAAAACATGAGGAGAAGTCTAAGAGGACTTCCCTGCTTAGTTTAGCAGAATCATAGCGGTCTCAAATGGGAATTTAAATCAAACCAGAAGCAGCCAAATATCAGGCAGCAACTGAATGTGCCAAAAATACATACATAAAAAAATATAAGGAAAAGTATCAAATCAGAAAGTAAGTAATATGGAAAACATACCTCTTAAATGTCCAGATTTTTGCAGAATTTCCATATTTTTTAATCATATTTTGGTCTGCTCCTACAATTTGTTGGTTTCTGGCAAATCACTGAGGACTGAAGTCACTAAATAAAGACACATTTGATTCTCGGTTGGGGTGCCTTCTGTGCAGAGTCTGCATGTCCTCCCTGTGGTCGCGTGGGTTTCCTCCAGGTGCTCCAGTTTCCTCCCACATCCCAAAGACATGCAGTAAATGGATTGGACACTCTAAATTGGCCCTAGGTGTGTGTGTGTGTGTGTGTGTGTGTGTGTGTGTGTGTGTGTGTGTGTGTGTGTGTGTGTGTGTGTGTGTGTGTGTGTATGCCTTCTGTGGAAGGTTGGGTGCCAGGCTGGCAACTCGACACCGTAAAACTCCACTGCCAATCATGAGCGGACAGATGATCCACTGTGGCAGCCCCTGACCGGGAAAAGCTGAAAGAAGAAGAAGAAGAAGAAGAAGAAGAAGAAGATGATTTGAGTTTGAGTTCATATCCTTCCGAAAAATGCATGCTAACACAAATCCTATTATTCTAGCCACTTTCTAACTTTGTAAGACCAATGCTTAAAATGTATCCCTATTTTTTTGGCCTTTGTCCCACCATTATTATAGGGTTTGTCCAGATTTCTTGTGGGAAGAGGTTGAGCGGTATGGTGGAAAAGGCATAAATATAATTTCATGTACAGAAAACTCCTGGAACAACCTCATGTCAATCAGGATCTGAAACAGGTATGATTAAGGAAAGTTGAATTTAAACCAAAAGGTGAAAGGTTAATATTGATGGGTCATGATAGTTGACTATGTACATGTTGGTTTACAAAGTCCATTGAATGTGTGAGAGAAATAGACAAATGCAGGTTGTATAAAACAGAAATGGAGTTGGTCGCACATCTTGTTGCTGAGTGTGAAACACTAATGGCAGAGGGCCTATATACTGAAAGGCATAATAATGTGGCAAGACTGTTGCATTGACGATTGTGCAAACATTACAATATTGAAGTAGCTTAGAAGCATTGGAAACATGAGCCACAAAGCATCATACAGAATGATGAAGTTTATATCATGAGATCACCCTTACCACCAGTTCAGAAAATAGATGTGAGAAAACCAGATACAGTAGTTTATGAAAAGAAGACAAAAGTAGCACTGATCAGTAATATTTCTACACCCAGTGATTACACAGTGTCTTACATACATACAGAAAGAGTACCAGGCAGAAATGAGGGCAATGTGGAAGGATACCCAGAAAGTTCCAATAGTAGTAAAAGCAATGTCTCTCATAAAAAAGGATTTACAGTCATATTTAGATATGCTACCAATACACCTAACTCCATATGAATTACAGTAGTCTTTTCTGGGCCCATTTCTGGGCACTTTGGATGTGCTGAGAAGATTACTTTTGACTAATGTCAAAGACTGAAACAATACTAATTTCAGGACCTTTGACCCTACTTTGACATAGAAATGGGGTCCATTCCAGTCATGGAACTAGAAACCCAAAAGACTTGGAAAAATGAAACTGACAGAAAATACCATAAGACTTTGTGCAACTACTGTGGCTTTTCAAAATCACATTTCACTCCTTCTGATAATAAAGTTATGACAGATTTGTATTTTGAACCACCACTAATTTTATAGTAACTCTTACTTAAAATATGCTGCAACTGTCATTCTCTTGCCATATTCATAGGTGCATAGGTTGGTACTAGGCTATCGGCGCTAGGGCCTGTACAAGCCTAGCCATAACAATTCCCTGGATATTTCTTCCCACAATATTTACTTCCCTGGACCCCTGTCTAGAAGGGCGACTGACATGATCCCCAGGGTGAATTTCCTATCTCTCATCCAATCATCAAGGTTTCTTTTGAAGAGGGCCAAGGAGGCGCTCTGCTTGACATGTATGGGCAGTCTATTCCAGAGTATGGGGAGTCTCTGGGTCAGGAACCTATCTCTCCAGCATGTTTTGCTCATTGTGATGACAAGGTTTATATCCCTGGAGCGTGTGGCTCTGAGGGATTGGGATTTCTTTAAGTGGAGCATGTTCAACAGCTCAGAGTTTGACATGGCCTTGTATGTTAAGCAGAGATCGCCACTGAGTACATGATATGCTACAGAGTATAGTTGGAGTTTTTTAGACAGTCAGCATATGGCATCTGCTTTAGGCCTGTGATTCTTTTAGTGAGGTATTTCTGTGGCCTTTCCAGTTATTGCAAATGTCTTGTGAGGTACATACCAAACTGGGCATTATACTCTATAATGGGTCTAATGAGGAATGAGTACAGTGGGACAATGACCTCCCTTTTCCTGGATGAAAAGTGATGAGGTGTGCCACATAGCAGGATTTCCTGACTGATGTGGCGATGTGGTTATCGAAGGTGAGACCACTGTCCACCTGTGTCCCTAAGTCTCTCATCACACTTTTGGTGCTTAGTGTACTGCCACCTATGTGGTAATTCATGGGTACATGTTTTTTTCCCAAAGGGGATAACTATACATTTATTGGCAATAAGCTTGAGCCCATGGCTCCTGCACCAAGCATCTGTTTCTGTAAGGCCCTTTTGTAGAATATCCACATCATTTGGGGATTCAATAATGGCTCCCAGTTTGCAGTCATTTGCAAACTTTGTAAGCCAGAGTCCCTTAGTGTTGGCCTGTACTTCAGAGAAGTTGATGCCAAACAAGAACGGTCCCAGGACTGAACACTGAGGTACTACATTTGTCACTTGTCAGGAGCTGGATTTGGAGTCAGCTACTTTTACACTCTGGGTTCTGTCAGTAAGCCAGTTGGCAACCCATCGAGTGACGTAAATGTCCAGCTTAGTAAGTTTATCTATGATACCAGAGTGGGGGATGGTGTCGAAGGCCTTGGCAAGGTCCAGATAGGCTGCGTGGACTGCTTTACCCTCGTCCACAGCTCTGGAGACTGATTTGAAGAAGTCAATCAAGTTCAGGAGACAAGATCAGCCCTTTATGAACCCAAACTGGGTGGGGTCCAGTGTTTGAAGGTTGCCAATGTCTTTGTTTATAAGTTCCATGATAATGCGTTCCATGGCCTTGCAGATCAGGCTCGTCAGACTGATGGGACAGTAGTTCCCGGGATCCAAGGTGGATCCCCCTTTGTGGAGTGGGATAACTGTAGCTGTACGCCACTTAGTGGGCACAAAGCCTGAGGTAAGGCTATGATTAAACATGACACTTAGGTGAGATGCCAGTTCATTTTGTAGTTCATGCAGTACACAGCCCGGGATGTCATCTGGTCCCATGGATGCTGTATTCTTAGCTTTGGAGAGTGCTGTTTCTACCTGTGTGGCCATAATTACTAAAATTTGGCAATCTTTTGGTATTGAGATGGGCCCTTTAGGGGTGAGAGGGGGTGAAGTTGGCACTAAATCGATCTGCCAGGATATTGGCAATATCCTTGGAATCAGTATATTTAATGCCATTCTGTTGTAGCTCAGAGCAGATCTGAGCATTGCCATTTAGATTATTGACATAACTATAGAATGCCTTGTGGTTGTCTTTGGAATCTTTGGCAATTTTATTTTCATAACTCACTTTTGAGGATTTTATGAGGGATCTCAGCTTCTTACTGAGGCTGGTAAGGGAGTTTTTGGCATCCTGGGATTTTCCTCTTTTCTGCAACAGTTTCTTTCTTCTGTTATATAGTGTGTTTATGGCAGAGGACCACCAGATTGGCTTCCTTTTATTGGAGGAGAGCATCTTGGTTCTATATGGGATGGCACTATTCATGCACGAGTGGATGGGCTTGTACAGTGCCTTAGTGTAGGCTTCAGCAGTCGAACTTTCAGCTCCCGTCTGCATGGGTGTCATGAAGTTTGTCACTTCTGACTTGAGTAGCCTGAAGATTGCTTTGGAATAGTTTTTTATGGAGGTTTCCTTACTGGGGGGTAGGGGTGGGATGTGGATGTCAAGGGTGATTTGCTTATGGTTAGACCTGACCAATGACAGGTGACCACTGGTTTGGAGCATCTATATCCATGTTGGTAATGACGAGGTCTAGGATATTGGAACCCCTGGTGGGACAATGGATTAGTTTATCCAGGGCGTTGGAATTTATGAATTCCAAGAACCATTGGGAAAAGGTGTTGGTACCCGAGTAGTTTTCCCAGTTAATGGCAGGGTAGTTGAAATCACCCAGTATTAGGGTATTTGGCTGTATCTTAATAATTTCCAGTATGTTTAGAAAGGTGTAGTGAGAATCTTGGGCATGGTGGGGGATCTGTAGCAAGGTACAATTTAGATTGCAGTCTTACCTAGTGTTAGTTGCACCTGGAGAATTTCAGATGCATTGTGTTGGGCAACTATCCTGAAGGTGTGAATATCCTTGGTGAATATGAACACTCCTCCACCTTTAGTGCTTTGGTCTTGGTTTGGTGGCCGAAAAGTGTGGTAAGAGTTGTAGCCTCGTATTGCAGGGGTGCTCTCTGGAGCCTTGAACCAGGTCTCAGTTACTGCACAAATATCGATGTTCTCCATTTTTAGGAGTGCCTCGAGAGAGTGCATTTTGAGATTTAGACTTCTAGTACTGAGTAGCATAACCTTCAGATTTTGCATGTTTGTATCTGTTATGGTGGTGGTTTTGTCCTTTGAACCTTGCCTAAAAAAGGCACTATAGGGATGGCATGAGCTTTAACCAGTAACCTGAATACCAGGGGTGACAGGTGCAGACCATCTCTGGCAACGCACCATGGTTTCTTGATCATGTCTTCCCATGCAGACAGATACTGGATCCCCTTTGAATGACACCAGAAGCTTAGCTAGTTGTTGAAGTCAATTATTTTTTCCTTATACTGTGGTATCATTCTGGGCAAAGGAAGGATGCTACTCAGGGCTAGGTTCATACCTGCCTGGGCCATATGATCTGAGAGCTCTTCCATGTCTCTTTTCATGTAGTCCAGGGAGGTACGTCTCAAGTCATTCACTCCAACATGGACAATGACAGAGTCATATTTGTACTTCTTATGGAGTGACTTGAGTGCATGCATTATGTGGTGGATCCTGGCACCTGATAGGCAGCTGACTGTAATTTTCTCCTTGTTCAGCTTGGTGAGTGGGACATCAGTGTGCCTGACTACAGAGTCACCTATGACTAAAGTGTTGGGTACATTGCCTTGCCTTAGGGGCTGTTGTTGGGTGGCACACTGGTGTTGTGAGCTATGTGTCACTTTGGTTGTGACTGGTGTTTGTTTGCGTTTCAGCTTTGGAAGTCCTTGTTGCTTGGACAGGTTAATGTTAAGGGCCTCCGCATATGTGGGTTTAGTGTTGCTATGTGTGGGTGTTGATGGTGTGGGTTTTGAAGGGCTCTGTGTTGCTTGAGGGGTAGTGCAGGTGTTAACCTTCTCCTCCTGACTGTCTAGCACAATCTTGGCTGGAGAGAGCTTTGCTTCCAGTTTGGCTATGTAAGTGCATCTCTCGCAGGTTGTAGTGTTGGGTGGTAGGAGGAAAAGGTTGTCTGTGTACATGAGGCAGTTGCCGCATTGCCCCAGTATCCCCAGATTCACCAGGTGGACAGGACAAAATCACCGGAAGCTGACCCTTGGACATGCCTGCTTAGGTGCTTTTTTGTTAAGTACAAGAGCTGCTTTCCCTTACCTTTGTAAGGTGCTTTGTAATTATAGGCTGTTTAGTACCTAAAATTAATTTCTCCTTATTGACAAGGAGAGTTGAGTGCTTGTGTCAGTTTCAGGCTTCCTAGTGCTTTCCAGCAGGTTCTAGAGCAAGTGCTAGTCACAGGTGTTCAGATTTTAATGCTACTACTGAGAAACCACCTAGTTCTAAGGAAAATATGAAGAGCAGACTTTCTGGCACCTGGAATAGTTTAATCGTAGTCCTGTGTTGCTGCACGATGCAAAAAATGCGCAAACACATACATTTTTAAGCCAGAAAGTTGAAAGGGCTAGAGATCAGCCCAAAAATCCTAATAAAATTACAATTTCAGAGCTGGAAACCACTCCTCTAGTGTTAGATAGGCAGTACAATGCTCACCAGTCCCACTGGTAAGCAGTAGGACTTCCCTCTACCACAGCAAGGTCTGGATAGCTCTGAATACAGAAAATAAAGTCCTGAGACAAGCAAAGCCTGGGATCTGGGCTATACTGGCTAGGAAAGGTGGGAAATGAGCAAACAAGATAGTTTTTTTGGTTAAAACAGGCTAACACACTTGAGTGTGTAATCCTAAACAGTAAATGCAATTAAAACTCTACAAAATTGGCAATTTAAAACTTTTTAAATGAAGCAAGGCAAGTGCACAACTGAAAAATGATTTAAGAGGCAGTAATACAGTAGAATAAGTAGCTAGTCTACATATACAGAGAAGTCTATATATACAGAAAAGCAGCTAAAACACACTTAAACAATTCAGATGCAGTACAACCTAGAGCACTTGAGTTGTAGCAATATTAAGGCAAATACAGTTTTAATAAATGCACTAAAATATATTCTATATTTCCAAAATGTTTGAGAAGCACAGTCAGAACACAAGGAGATTCAGGCAGTTGTTTTTTTTTAAAGAAAGGGGAAAAGGAGGAACAGAAGGCCTTCTCAGATGTTCTCTCTGTATTAGGTAGAATGAACTAATGGCACTAGACTGGGAGGAGTGTCCCAGATCAAATTTACAGTAGGGGAGGGCAACTGCAAAGCCACCAAGTATAACAACAACACACCAACAGAGAGGGAGGGTGGTAACCAATACTAAAGCTATTAGCCTACACTCTTTTAGACAGTAAACACTACAGAAATCTTTTATGACAGCAGTGAGCCACAAAACTAAAGTCTTTAAACAGATAAAAGAGCAAGGAGACTCTACAAAATGCTTTTAACTGCAAACAAATCAGTTACTCATGCAGATTAGTCAATACCAATAAAATACAGTAAAAAGTATGCAGCAGGCAATAAAAAGTGCTATATATAAATTGCTAGAAGCAATAATCAGTATAAATAAGCCAAAAAAAGGATATTTATTGTTATATATCTCAGATCAGAGTTGTAGTTAATGCCCCTCCTCCACTCTGCTCAGTGTATATAGATAGACATCCTCTCAAAGTTGGGGCTTAAATATCAGGAGATATACCCTTAGACAACTTTTTTTTTTTTAAAAAAGCACAAAAGAACCAGCCCCCCACTAGCCAGCAGCCAATCAACACAATCCTGCTACGAAGGTAAAGAAAGGCTTCTGCTAATTTAAGATGGCCTAGTCATGTGCTCAGAACAATCGCTGCAAAAACAGATAGGCCCAGACCCAACAAATCTGAACTGGGACAATACTAAAGGTATTAGCCTGCACTCTTTTAGACATTAAACACTGCAAAAATCTTTTATGACAGCAGTGAGCCACAAAATGAAAATTTTTAAACAGATAAAGGAGCAAGGAGACTCTACAGAATGCTTTTAACTGCAAACAAATCAGTTACCCATGCAGATTAGTTAATAGCAATAAAATACAGTAAAAAGTATGCAGCAGGCAATAAAAAGTGCTATATATAAATTGCTAGAAGCAATAACCAGTATAAATAAGCAAATAAAATGGATTCTTATTGTTATATATCTCAGATCAGAGTTGTAGTCAATGCCCCTCCTCCACTCTGCTCAGTGTTTTAACTCCACACACAAAGATAGTAACTTATGATTACGCCACCTTCCAGTCCTACAATTTCCATTGCAACTCTTTGCAATTCCTCTGTTGCTGATGAAATACATAACAGATACAGCAGGAGTCTGTACCTTCTTAATGATATTCAAAGTACTAAACTAGAAAATGTTTTCCCATAGCTTTATCTGAGATGATCCAAGGTTTGGATTGAATACTGAAAAGAAGCTAGGATTTGACATTGCTGAGATAATTTTCCCAGCTGATATCAATGGATAATTTACTTCTAATGATTTTATTCAGATCCTTTGGAACAATACAAACATGTATCTTACCTTCTGTTATAACACCAATCATTAGACATATTATTCATTAATTTGCCTTAAATAGTTTCTTTATGACACTTGAGCTTTCCAGTCACGTCAACTTATCACCAATGGGTATGACTATGTAGTTTACATATTTTGCATTAATTAAAGGCTGTTACTTTTCATTGTGTGATTTATTTTTATGTATATATAACTATATGTGTTTATGACTACATGAAATGTCTGTATCTGTTTAATTTCCTTGCCTATAAGACCTAGGTTATGGCTGAAGAGAGTCCACAAATCAATTTACTTACCTAGTAAAAAATGAAATAAAAGCATACAGATGTTCAGTTTTACTCTTGAAAGCTACCCATATTATCCTTAGAGTGATATTATCCTTAGTGCATGTATCACTGTAGTACCATAATTTATTTGCATATGATATTCTCCTGGTAAACATTTCTGTGTGGAGACATGCATGAATGGGCATACCTTCACTGAAGGTTGTGCGTCAGGGCCGGCAACTCGGCACGTAAAAATCTACTGCCAATCATTAGCGGACCGGAGTTCTGCTGTGGCGACTCCTAACCAGGAAAAGCCAAAAGACACAACAACAATATTCTCCTGGTAAACATAGTAAGCCTTTTAATAAATCTTGCATACTATGCAGATCAAAGTAATTATATCCTTTATAAGTACACTGATGTATTTGTGACTGAGCAACTATTCTTCTGTAAAGAAACACACAATGTTAACAGTGAACTGATTTATGATCTTTCACATCTCACAAGTCACACATCTCAAAATGTTGAGAATTTGCTTCAAGTGCTATGATTTGCAACAGGGTCTAATACTACTAACATCTGTGTGTGAATAGCTTTGGACTAATGGCTTACCTTTATGCCCTGAATATGTTAGCACACATACTACTCACTTTATTGTGCCTTCCAGCTGCAATGTTTCATAAGTATCTTCAGAAAAATATTATGACGTTCACCTATATCTAGTTTAAACTAAATACTTCTTTTATTTAGTCTTAATATTTTTTACCAAGGCTGACTTTCAGTTTTACCTCGGGGCATCTAGTATTTTAAGATTTAAGTGTAAATTCTTAATTTTAGTAGTACAAATAACTACTTGTTTCATTATTTAGCAATGGGTACATTATTTGTTAAACACTCGTCTTTCCTTTTTCTCATGTTTGAAAAAAAAATTCTACCACATTGTCTACAAATCTGAATCACTGCAGAACACTATCATGCTCCTGTCCATGCCTATTAAATAGGGATTGACCTGCACACCCCATGATCTTTTCCTCTGGATGATCATTGTTACAATCCATTTTTACTTTTATAGTTGACTAATGTTTATTTTTTTCCTCTTTTAGGATGTCCCTGTTTTTTTTTTTTTTTTGGAGTGATGTCCATATTTTCAGGCTTGATTTACCCCTTCACAAAATTTTCAGAATCCCCCTCACCAAATATGATTTTTGAAGGTGTGTAGTAGACAGAAAATCACACTACATGACCAACATACTAGTGACAACAATAATTTAAAGAAAGAGGATACATCTTTATCTCTCTTTTCTTAAAACAAAAATTAAATGACCTTATGTAGTAGAATTTTGAGATGAGGTTCATTAAACTGTACACGTTTTACACTATCCCTTTGATAATGTGCTTATATTTTATCATTTTTGTCACCCTCTGGGTAGTATCCCACATTTCCTAATGAAACCAGGAAATGTTATGTGATATTTGGCATTTCAAATTTTATGCTAATTAGACATACAGATTTTTTAGCTGGATGTTCCTAATTTATTAAGGGGCTTTGTTCCTGTTTTAAATTTCTGCAGGTAGACAGACATGCAGTGCCACAGCTAGGTTATCTGCAGGAGCATGGACAGTCCCCAGACTTGCCACCACCCTCAATCTAAAATTGAAAGATGAGAAAAAAGGTCAATCCCCACCCCCCAAAAAAGAGTTGAGGACCATGAAAAAAAAATTTAATACACAGAGTCATGGAACTCTGTCCAGATTGTAAAAGCTCCTAGTTAGAGTTTAGCAAATATACTGTAGCTTAGTATGTAACTAACCACATCAAATAGCTTGTATGAGCTCTGTTACACTTACAAAATATTCACTTAAAACAATGCAGTATAACCTTTGGCTTTTTAAATCAACGTCAGTATCCCCAACAACAACTGCCAATCATGCCCCATTAATAGCTTACACCCATGGTATCTGCCTTCTTTGTCTCTGTGATGATGTGAGATATTGCCAGCTATACCTGGAGAAGTAGGGCAGTGGCTATGTAACATACGCCAGCATAGCTAGCTGGAGTTTTGTAAAGAAGCATATGCCATTTGTATATCAAACTGGTGCTTGTGTTGAAAATGTATTTGTAAAGCTGCTTGTGTTAAAAAGTGCTAAGAGTGGGTCCTGCTGGACAGAAAAGAAATATACCTGTATGTCAGACTGTATTGTAACCGTTGACATGAATATATTGTAAAAAAAGGATACTGGAGGAGAAAAGGTTAATCTCAGTCCAGCTAACATTGAAAACTAATAATTATTTAATTGTTTAATTATATATATAATTATGAGGTGTTTGTTTCCTTATAGTATATAAGGTGTGTTTTATTTAATAGTCTTTACTCCATTGAAGGCATTGTATGCCAAGGTGCTAGGGAATACATCTTGGTGGTTACTAGATTGTCGTATTAGTCTTTCTCTTTTTCCTTTACCTTTGAAACTCATTCAGTTTGTGGAACTGAAATTTTGTAAACAACAACAACAGATAAAACTTCTGTCCATGAATGTTTAAGTAATATCTTTTGAAATGTCCAACTTTTGTTTATAGTACTATCTTTGAAGGCAGTCTCTCATAGGGATGAAGATAATTCTTCAAATGTTGGTGAACATGGTGCTTTCCATTTTCTTGTGATGTTTTTTTTCCTTGCTGAGGATAAAACTGTCCATAGCAGATAACAATTCTCCAAGTTCACTTAATTTCTACCCATTAAATAGGACTGGAATTTTGGTTAAAGAAAATAACAATGATCACAAGGCTTTATGAAAATATTCAATTTTATTCCAATAATTATGTATGAGTGGACAGTCATAAAATGTATGTATCCAATCAGCTTTATATAACTGTTTATATCTCCAGCATTCAACATCACTTTATTAACTTTTGCTATTGTATTGGATGTTAGAAAGCTTTTGCATAAACATTTATGTGTGAAAATACATCACTATTGTACCAAAGAGGTATTTTTTAGATTTCAGCAGTTGACTTCTGTTTCCTTCTGATAACATAGTATTATGTCCTAGTGTCATGTTACCCAATATTTATTATTTAAACGTGTGTTATACATGTTGAAAATCTTATAAAAGTTTGAAATCATATTTTCCAACTTAAAGATACTGTATTAAATTTCATGTAAAATGTTTATTAGTCTTGTTGCTTCTTTTTATTGTTTGTATAATAAAGGAAGAAATGTATCCTGTGCAAAAAGTCAACTATGCTGCAAAACATACCAGTCTTTTAGTTGTAAGTTATATTCTGCTGTTAATGTTAGTAATGTCTACTTTTTTCCCTATGAACAATTATACTTATTAGGATTATTGTTTTTCAAGATATCTAATCTTTGATTTTGAGGTTTCCCATTTTTTTTGTGATAGTAAGAGGAAATAATGGTGATCATAATTCTTTGTATTAATTGAACTTCAGCTGTTCCAATTTACTAAAAAAGTACTGGAGTACTGTTTTACAGCTTTGAAAGTCATAAAATATTTAGCTCTGCTGCAGAGTAGCCAGAAGCTAAATGTACCCCTACCAGCTAGTAGCATTAAAATATGGTAAACATTTTTGTTTGCCTTTTTGTGTGGCAAAGATTTTTACAGCTTTTAAAGTTATCATTTCCCAGTGCTGTTCAGTGGTGAATGTTGCGCATTCCCAAGTGCAAATTATCCCAGAGCATAATAGCGCTAAGTATATAAAAATGTATGACCCTTTTTCACATTAGAGAAGTGTATAACAAGGTTGCCTTTTTCTGGTTTCAAATTATAATCAGACCACTCCAGAAATACAATGGAATTATGCTTTGCAATAAGAGGGAAGATGACATGGAATGTGGCCTGATCCCATTTGGACAAGGTTATAAACAAATCCTATTAAAAGCCTGGCTTCTATTTAAGAGACTTTCACTAATCAGCCAGTTAGGTTCAGAGTGTATAACACCAATGTCCAATCTGATACATTGACATGATTCAGTAATTCCTCATTCCACCGATTTATTTAATGAAGGAATTTATTTTTAATACCAGCATTTATTGCAGTAATTGTGAATCCATGTTTTGCCATTAAATCGTAGAGAATGTCCTGAGTTATATTCAAGTCTCTGAATAATACAGAGAATAATTGCTTCACATAATTATAAGAGGTGCATTTTTGTGTGTTAAATTCTCAATACATTTGTCATTTTTCAGCTGCCAAAATATATTGTACAAAGTGGAAGATGCCGCTTTCATGTAAATGAGGGACAGGACACCAGCTGAACTAGTTAGCTAACATATCAAGAGTGCATGAAGTTTTGTGGGTTCTAATTAAACATTTCTTTTTGAGATCAGACAATGTCAATAATTCTATCTGCAATGTTACTAGATCTGATAAAGTGGGTGATTGTGGAAAAGCCAAAGTTGGAACACATCTCTTCACTCATGGCAATACACTTCAGCAGAGTAGCACAATACAGAAAAAATATAATGCTATAGGTCTACTCCATTTTCAAGGAGGATTTAACATAAAATAAGATGGATTTTAAATTTGAAAGCCCTCTCCTCCTCAAAATGTATTAAGTATACTTCTAATGACAACAGTTTATTCTAGTATATAGCTAAAATTAAACAAATTACTTTGTAAAAATGGAAGCGAATAACTACCTATGCTGTTTAAAGTCGCACACTTAACATACAGCAGCTTTTCTTAGTATTCTACACAATGCAATCAAAGAATTAATGTGGATATCAGTAGAACAGTATGGGTTATATATGCTTTGCTTCTCTTACTCCAATAAAACATAAGCCTTATACCTTGAACGTCAAGCTACATGTGTGCATACACATCATATCAGTAAAGTGCAAAATCAGAAATGCCCATAAAAAAATCTTAAATCCTAATAAATGTATGAGCACTGTTTTTCCTTGAATTCTGTCTCAAAAATGCAATGTACCCCACTGCAAATCATGTTTACTTAAAGCTGTGATTCTCAGAGATAATTAAACACTATTTTTTGTAATACTATTTCCAAAGAATATAATTCTTTTGAGCAGTTAAAAATACTGCAGAAATCCCCACATGGGAAAAGCTGTTGGAGGACAGCTAGCAAAAATGTCATTCACATGTCTTTGTCACATAAAGTGAAACAAAAACTAATTCTGAAAGGAAGTCACCAATATCCATTAACCTGCAAAATGTGAGTGGACATTTACAATTATTGCTTTTCTCAAATGTTGGTACATTTATATTTAAAAATATCATTATGTACCTTTGTGCAGCAAGATTTTTGAAATGTCCACAATTTGCGTTAATCCTAACATGTATTGTCACTGCTAAGGGACTACTGTGAAGAGAGGCCATGTCAAATATAGTAGTAAAATCCCACCCCTCCCCATACACAGGCACAGTCATAAGTAGAATAACACTGTTTCAGTTATATACTGAACCCTTAACTACTGCAATCACGTAATACTCAAGGACTATCAAAGATTAAACTGTGCAAATTTACAACCATTCTATGTTGTATCTTTTGGCTTTTCCCGGTTAGGGGTCACCACAGCGGAACTCCGGTCCGCTAATGATTGGCAATAGATTTTTACGTACCAAGTTGCCAGCCCTGACGCACAACCTTCAACAAAGGTACGCCCATTCACGCATGTCTCCACACAGAAGACGCTTTAGCTGAGAATCGAACAGGACAACGTCTTACTGTGAGGCGACAACATTACCGCAGCACCACCACCACAGCAAATCATATAAAACAAACTTGAGATGTATAATTGTATCATTAGCTCAGGAAAACATGAAATGGCTTCCTTATCAGGCTATGTGAATGGATCTGGCAAAGGAGCTTGTTATGTAAAAATAATTAAGCAGTGCAAAAAGGCATTAGACATTCAGTGATTCAGTACACAAGAGCATGTGTTTCACTAAACTAATAAGCACTGCCAGGAAGGTAGTGTATGCCCAGCCAGCAGTCATCTAACCACCCAAAGAAAAAAAACATTCAAGCTTAAGAATGACAATTTCTTGCAGGACAAATTATTATTATGCAATGCCCAGTGATGATTAATAATAATAATCATTTAAATGAATAAATTGAGAGATCTGGGTTGAAAAAATATTCATTTCATCCTTTCATCAGTGGTAGCTGATCCCAGTATCCAGTAAGGAAATGTATATTTAATCCTTCTTAATGGAAACTATGATATATAATAAGACATGCTACTTATCAAAGCTTTATTCTCAATATAGTTCAGCCAGTACCCACCTGGTGAACATAGGTTACCCAAGTACACAGAAATGTGACTGAAGAACTACATTTGTTATGAAAAGTCTCACACTTAACAGTCACTGCTGTCCTTATACTGTGACAAATCATTAAAATCATTGCTGCTGATCTACTAAACAGAAATTCAGAGTATACAGAAAACTACAACTTTCAAAACCACATACATGATTGGTCCCATGAAAGCAGAGATGCGACTTTGCAGCATTATTTCTATGCACAATTTTGAAAATTTGCATCCAAATGTCATGCAATTAAATTCAAGCCTGAACGGCATTACTTGTACATCTCTGAAATCAGCATAAACTCTTATGAAGACTAATGTAAAACAATCAGAAGTATCAGGCTGAGATGGACTATAGCAAAATACATCCTTATCCTGGTGCTATTTTTCAAAATATCATTCTAACCAACATGGAGAAAAGCATAAAGTACAGCACCCAGTCACACAGACAACAGACACGGAAGTACCCCAGGTGAATGTGGCAGCTTTTCCTGAATGCCAAGTCTTAACTTAAGCTGTTCATATGATACTAGTGAGCTTGACTTGACTTTTCAGCCACCAAATTTGAGCTGGCTCTCATTTTGTGGGTAATAAGTATTCAGTACTAACAATTTGAGGATTACTTGCTCATAGTAATTTCCTCATCATGGATCTTTAATGAATATTCAAATAATGGATTAACCTCTAAGCTATGGGATTGGTTCCTTGTTTTTCCATCTCCCAGATTTTCCTCGAATCAGCTCCCTGGACCCTCCCACCATTGTCTGCAACTGCATTTAAATAAATGACCTGTTGAAAGTAATGTATTAGAACAAGAGCACTCCTCCATCTTCCTAATTAACTGAATAAACTACTTGAAACTTCAACATGGTTCTCCTAGATCTGCCAGCTAAAGTGGATTTATCTGGACTAATTCTTTGTACTTAATTTCACTTCATGAGAAGTAAAAACTTATTATGGCAAAAATGGGTATAAGGCAGAAATTAGTGCTCTATAAGAATGAAAAGCTAGTTTATTGCAGGGCCATCACTACTGAGAAAATCATTGTGAATGGGTAAGTTCAAAGTAGTATCCAAGTAAATTGCTAAACATTTATACTCTATCTTATAGAAATGAATACCTAGTTGGGTACTTGACCAATATTCAGATTTCTTTCTTAAATTCAGAAGTAGCTTCATATCCTGTCAGATTAATTTCAAATAACTATTCCACTGGTTTAGTAGAGATGAAATTACTAACTTTGCTGTTGTAACCTGGCTTTGAAACCATGGATAGAAATGGGCTGGAAGGTTGTCTGGAAGGAGCTGTTGAACCTGAACATTCAGTGAACTGCTCTAGATTCCTGTCACAGATGGTTGATCATTAAACTCACACTAAGCTGGAGAAGTAGTCCGCCCAAATTTGGATACATTACCAACAATGGGAATGAGCTAAATAATAACAAGAGTCCAATTATTTCCAAGCAAATTAATGGTGGGGGCGATGTGAATGTCACTGATAATGGGAGCATTTGTTCTGGCAATGTGAGGAGACATGTAAATGTTAATCAAGCAGACTGTGAGTCTATTGATATCTCATGGTGGTTGCATTCACCAGAGTTTGATTTAACCACACCATGTTTAGAATCCATGGACAGGGGGTCCCTGGACACTCAATTAAAGAAGTTTGAAAGTCTTTTAAAGAGACACAGGAACTTACAGATGGACAATATACATCTTCACAAGTGTATATCTTTAAATCAGGTCCCTAGAGGCTTGAGGTTTTTGGAAGTTTACAACAGGAACAGAAGTGGTCTCAATGATGCATTAGGTACTATTGGAACTGTTTGATAAAGCTAGTTTGGACCTTTTAAAGAATGATCATAAGTGGTTTAAAATGGATTCTGAAACTAACGTTTTAAATGACAGTATTGTTAATGATTTAATGTTTAGTTCTCACCAATTTACATATAATAAAGTGCTTGATGACTTAGAAATTTTAGTAAAAAAAGAGAGGAAGTCACGTAACTTGGCTAGAAATGCAAAAGAGTATTTCAAGAAAAGTGCTTACCCACTGCCAAATGGTTTTAGGGCAGGAACTGCTAGTAAGGACATTAATGCTAAAGTGAGAGATGTCAATGTTTTACCTGAAGACGTAGGGGGTTGATATTGAAAATAATGGAGATAAACCCCTTGTTACTAACAATGATTTTTTTTTTAGAGTAGAGTATTCACTGTTGAGGCATTCAGACAGGTTGGCTAGACATAGGGAGCAGTACCAGGGACTTCAAAATCAGGTACAACACATGATCTGAGAGGAAAGACAGATGCAAAAGGACCGAATTGGATCAACAACCAGAGGGGAAACCAACAAATTTAGTCAGTCTGCATGAGTCAGAATTTTTACATTTTGGTGTTAACATGTACAATTTTAGTGATATTTTATTGGTCCCAGAACATTATTCTTTGTTGAGGAAAGGGTTTACATTTGTCCCCTCTTTTAAGTTGGGCATTGCTATAATGCTGCTTAAATTAAAGTTGTATTCAAGGCAGCTAAATCTTAGATTGTTTTTTGGTGACAAGGAACAAATGTAGCATAAAAGTTTAATTAAGAAAAAAAGTACTTTTAATCCTCCTTCCCACCCTATGGTTTCTGTGTTTGAGCGCGTTTGTGAACACAGTTTTAGGAATTGTTTCAAAAAAGCTATTATGTGGACAATTTAAATAAGAGTGACAGTGGTTTTACAATATTTGACAAAAAATAGAAATATTAGAACTATGAAATCAGGCAAGGGTGTGGAGGTTATTATTATGAATCAAATAGACTATGTTTCTAAAATGTTTGACCTTCTTCATGATGATACCATTTATGAGAGGACATCTAACTCAAGTGAATATTGCTTATGCTAAAACTGATTTTCTCTTATTTGAAGTGTTGTGTGGCAATGACATTTCACAATCAGAACATACATTTTTTTTATGTGGAAAAAACTTTTATCCCCACGATGTTTGGAATTCCTAAGATCCACAAAAATATTTCTAACCTACCCATGAGACCTATAGTGACAGCTCGATGATCAAAGACAGAACCCATTGCTGCATTTATAGATATTCATTGCAAACATATTTTACAAATTAAAGGCCATATAATTTGTGATTCATGGTACCTTTAGGACTTGGTAAGAAGGTTGGAATATGATGAGAATTTATGGTTTGTAGCTATCGACATTGAGAACGTTGTTTCAGTTATACCGTACGACACAGGATTAGAATGGTTCAGGGAATGTATAGCCAATGACAAGAATTTAAGGAACAGTAGAATTAATTTGCTTGTTGACTTGTTGACGTAATACAAATAGTGCTGGCTAATATTTGTTTTTGATAGTGAACTGTTTCGGCAGACCTCTGGTGTGGCGATGGGTGCCATATGCGCATAGATATTTGCTAATTTAGTGTTGGCCCAATGGGAGGAGAACTGTGTTTTGGGTACCCATTTTTTGAACATATGGTGCAATATTATAGGTTTCTCGATGAAATCCTGATTTTATGGAACAGTGATAAGAATTCAGTAACTGATTTTATCACTTACCTGAATAATTCCACCACATTCTTGAAATTTACTTATAAAACGTACTGGTACCAGACTGACTATTTAGACATTTTTTATACAAGTGTTTGGTCAGTTTTTGTTTTGGTTCTACTACTTATAGGAAGAAGACTTGTTCTAAATTTTTTCTACATTTTAAAAGTAACCACCCTATATTTCAAAAGAGAGGGATAATGAAAGGACAAATGGTCCAACTGTCTAGGATCATCAGTGCTGATTCTGTATTTATGAAGGAGATGGAAATTCTAGTAAGTATATACAATGAAAGAAGCTACCCCTGGAATTTTATAAATAAAATTAAAAATTAAAATTTTGAGGCTAGGAAGACCAGATTTCATCCCATTATGATGAAAAGAACAGAAGATGTGAACATACCTTCCTCATAAAGTGCACCTGCAGTGAGCAATGAGAAAACGGGTGTGATGGTTATTTTTCACAAGCAGGACGCACCAACCTTAGTAAAAATTCTTAAGATTACTTGGAACACTACTTTTACCCCTGAAGTTAAAGCTCATTTAAGGGGATGCATAGAAGGGGACAAAACATTAAGGGTTTGTTGGAAGTAACTGAAAAAATGCCAGCACAAAACTCAGTGTATATCAGCAACAAAACTACAGCAACACTAAGATAAAACTTAAGTGTTTTAATACATATCGAACAATTCAATAATCCAGACCGGTTTCAGCCTAACATGGCTTTCCTCAGTGGAACAAGAAAAATACAAACAGGAAATGATGCACAAATGCAGGTTTAAATAAGGTCCAAAGACCAATGAGTTGCTTCCAAAGGATTTTAGGCATGCCTATAATTTTACTATTTTCTCCTGGTTTAAATGATCATTTATAACTAATTAATATATCTAATATTGAATGTATTATCATACTTATGTTTTATTACCATATTTGCAATTTGGATCATCTATTTTTTACTTGTTACTTTTTATTTTCTAGTTTGTATTTTTCCTTCCAGTTTTTCTTTCAGGCATAATTATGGGCATGCCTAAAATCCTTTGGAAGCACATCATTGGTCTATGGACCTTATTTAAACCTGCATTTCTGCATCATTTCCTGTTTGTACTTTTCGTGTTCCACTGAGGAAAGCCATGTTAGGCTGAAACTGGTCTGGATTATTGGATTGTTCGATATGTATTAAAACACTTAAGTTTACCTTAATGTTGCTGTAGTTTCGTTGCTGATATATACTGAGTTTTGTGCTGGCATTTTTTCAGTTACTGATAGTTTGGTTTGCCTTGCACTTGGATCCTACTTGCAGGGCTTTTCTCTTTTTCCAGTTTGTTGGAAGTGAGCCATGGGTTTTGGCCAGTCTGGTGTAGGCTTCCAATTAATGAATGTGGGGCTTGCAAGTTTTACAAGCACATCAGTGATGGGCCTTATATTACAGTAGTTCATTATAATAAGTGACTGCTTGTCCAGGATGGATTGATTGTAATAGTGGAATGGTGATATATGTAGTATCTTGTACGACATGTCAGGCATTCTACATACGTAAAACTAGTAGATGCCTTAAAGAACAGATTGGAGAACACCTGAGGGACATAAAAAACAAAAGGTCAGCTAATGCCCTTTTTATGCAGTCAATGGTGAGTTTCAATTACAAAAAAAATTTTATTTTCTGTGGTGGTTAGGATGTCATATAATGAGTGGGGAGGTGATCTTGAAAGCCTTTTAGAATACAAAGAAGTTCTTTGACAGTCAAGATTACTTTGGGTGGTGCAGTGGTGTAGTGGTTAATGTTGTTGCCTCATGATAAGAGGCTTTCTGGTTTGATTCACGGTTGGAGTGCCTTCAGTGTGGAGTCTGTATATTCTCCTTGCATTTGTGTGGGTTTCGTCCTGATGCTCCAGTTTCCCCTGCATTCTTAAGACATGTATCTGTAGCATTTCTCCCCGGGCCTCCACTGAAAGTAGGCTCTGTCCTAGTCAGACTTTCCCAGTCAACAAATGTTAAATAAATAAATAAAATTAAATGCCACTTTAAAACCCAGATTAAATGAAGAAATATCTATTTATCTAGTTCTAAAACTTTGTGCAAGTGCATTTTAATTTTTATATGCTGATTCTTTTTAGACATAATTTTAGCATTTTGCACTATTGCTAGGTTTTATGTTAATGTATTAATGGTGTGATGCATTTTAATTTGATTGGTAGTTGCTGTGATGTCACTAACATGGAGGGTTACTTAAATGGATTTGTATTACTGTTCATTTTAACTCTGAAGAAGCATTGTTGTGACTAGGCAAAAGTGTTTAATCTCATTAAAGTTTTTTGGAATTATTTCAGCTGTTTGGTTCCTTTACTCAAGCCAGTTCACATTTTTTCATGGGCTGGAAGGTTATCTGGAAGGAGATGTTGAACTTGAACATTCAGTGAACTGCTCTAGATTCCTGTCACAGATGGTTCACCATTAAACTCACACTTAGCTGGAGAAGTAATCCATCTACATTTGGATTCATGTCCAGTAATACGATCACATTCCATGAATCAAATGTATGTTGTGACTGTTGAAAGACTGGGAAGGAAGGAGAATTTTAGGAAGATTTTCCTGAAGACCAGATGGAAGAATCTCTCTGTCACCTTCTTCTGATATGGTGTCTTCAAGTGCAACTTAAACAAAGGCTCTTTTCCTTCCCCTTTATTTAATTTTCTGGAACAGAAGTAGACCATTTAAGATATGGGACCAAATGCAACTTGGAGTCCAAATCTTAGGTTTTGCACCCAAATCATTCTGTAAAGACAGAACTTGATTTATAGGAAAGCAGACTCTGGTGACTTTTGACTAATAAACATCAGTTTAATTACAGGGATTCATTGGTGTGACATTTAAGCCATTTATGAAGCATGCCCAAAGATATGTATTTATTATTTATTTTACATTTGTTAACCGGGGGTGTCTGACTGATCCAAAAAGGCCCTTTTTCAGCAGAGGCCCAGGGAGAAAAGCTCCACAAAGAAAAATTGCAGACACATTTAGTTATTTAGACATGATCAGTATACACCCAAATTACAAGAGACATGTTTTTACAGTGGTATGCGGCACATAAACAGATACAGTGGAGAGAACAAACAAAAAAATATTAATTTTAAAAATAAAGGTAATTAATAGATTTGTGGTGTACAGCTGAAATTTGGAACATAGGTAGAATACATACATAGTACACAGGTACAGTACATACATTGTAGATTAGCCAGTGTTTGTGAGTAAGGTTGAAAACTATTATCAAGTACTCTAGGTTTAGTAAGTGTACCTTATCTGCTTTCACTAGCCTGGGGAGTAATCATGGCACTGCCAACTTTGCTTGAGATGTTGCCTGATGAGGTATTTAAAGGAGGATTTGGATGATTTGTTTTGTATGCTAGTGGGGACAGAGTTCCATTTTTTAGCCACTGAACTACTATATAGTGCATCTCCAAAGCTATTGTAGCTGTTCGTGACTTCTAGTAGTAGTTTGCTTGATGATCTAAGAGGCCTTTTGGCTGAGTGATGTTGTACTAGGTTTTTGAGGGCAGGGCACATATTGGGGAGGTAATAGATAGAATGACAGAGGCAGAGCTGATTGTAGGTTAGGAGGTTGGGCAGTTCAAGCCAGTGGAGCTGTCTCAAAGCAGTACAGTGATGAGTTCTATGTGAGCAATTTGCAGCAAAGCGGGCAATTCTGTTATAGCAGGCTTCCATTTTGCTTAGTTCAGTTTTGTTGAGATTAGTCAGAATGGGAGATGCATAGAGTAGGGTGGATAGAAGTTGGGAGCGAGCAATGGCTGATCTTGTGTTGTTGGTAAGAAATGGTTTGATACGGTAGAGTGACCCCAGTTTGGTATGTACTTTTTAATAGTTAAGTTGAGATGACTATCAAATTTTAGGTGGGAGTCTATGGTTATTCCCAATAGCTTAGCCTTTGCCACTGGAGCAATTTTGTGGAGTAGATAGTGAATTGACTGTTAGTGTTTTTGTTAGAACTGGTTATAATCATAAGCTGAGTTTTCTTTGGATTGAGGATAAGTTGGGCTTTGGTAAGGTAGTTTTCAATGCCAGAGAATGCTATTTGAGTTGTTTGCAGGAGGGTGGGAATGTCTTGTGCAGCACAGATTAAGGTAGTGTCATCTGCATACTGAATTATAGATACATGCTGTGTGGAGGTATGGAGGCCATTTGTGAAGACTGTGAATAGTAGTGTTCCTAAGATAGAACCCTGTGGGACTCCTATAGTTATGGGCAGCTGAGAAGAGAGAGAATTTTTCCCATTTCACAGCTTGGTACCTGTCAGTTAAGTAGCTTTGGAACCAGGTAAGCGTGGAATTTGATAGATGATATTGGTTTAGTTTGTTTAGCAGGATTTGGTGTGAGACTGTGTCAAATGCTTTGGACATATCCAAAAAAAATTACACTTGTAGGCCTTCATTTTTGAGACGGTTTACTGTGTCTGTGAAGCAGAGGAGGGCTGTAGTGGTACTAAGGGCAGGTCTGAAACCATGCTGAGTAGGTGACAGGATGTTGCTGTCTAGGAGATAGTTTAGCATCTGGGTATGGATGCATTTTTCTAGGATTTTGGCCAGGGGGGAGATTAAAGCAATGGGTCTGTAGTTATTAAGTTCAATGGAGGTCCCGCCTTTATGTATGGGTGTAACATAGGATATTTTCCAGAGTTTGGGCACATAGTTTTCAACAATTGATCTGTTTATGAGAGTGGAGACTGGGATAGCAATAGCATCTGCTGTGAGTTTCAAGAAATAGCTGGGGAGTAGGTTGGCTGCTGTTGATGAGGTTTTTAGTTTGGAGAGCATGCTTTTGATTGAAGTTGTGGAAACTGTTTTGAGGGTAAAGCTTGTATTAGTGTTATTTGTGTTGGGGGGGATAGTGAGGAAGGAACTGTCCTGTGATACTAAGGATAGAATTGAGTTCACAAAGTGGGAGTTGAATTGTGTTTCGATGGGAACTTTAGTGTCAGGGGTGGTTGGTTTGGGGGAAGCCTTTTGGGTGGATTTTAGTAGCTGGTTTACATTTTTCCAAAGTTTTTGCGGGTTGTGTTGGTATTTAGTTTGTAATGTTGTGTAGTAGGATTTCTTTGTCCAGCCTAATGCATTTTTTTCACGGTTGCACAGTTTTTGGTACTTAGGCTTTGTGTTTCTTTGTTTTTTTTTTTTTAGTAAGGCCAGGCAGTGTCTCTGGCCATGAGGATTTGTTTGGTTTCTTTACTGAGCCAGGGGTTTGTAGAGGTTCTAACCTTGATTTTGCGCAATGGAGCGACAGTGTCTAGGTGTTGTAGAAATGTTTTATTGAAATATGCTACAGCCTGGTCAAGTGGGAGGGTTTTTAGGGGGGGGTCCAGTCACAGTTACAGAGTGAAGTGTTATGGACCTCAGGAGAGAATTTTTTTGTGTTTCTAGTAGATATATAGTTAGTGGTTTTGCATATGCTTGTTCTACTACGTATAAAGTATATTATGTTGTGGTCACTTAAGGTGTCTGGGAGACTGCCTGTGTGAGGGTACAATGTGGGGTTGTTAGGACCCAGTCAAGGATGGATTCCCTTTTAGATTTTTTTATCACATCTAGTTGGAATTTGGACTAGCTGCTGGTAGCCAAGGAGATTTATTAGATTACTTGGTGGTTCTGATATACAGGTGAACCAATCTAGGTTGAAGTCCCCCAGAATAAGGGTTTATTGTGAGTATGTGGAAGAGCACCAGGATAAGAAGTCTTCAAGGCTAACAGGTGTATTAACAGGTGGAATATAGATCACAATTGTGGTGATGACCTTTTTAGGGTGAAGTTGAAGTTGTGAGATAAGTATGTCCCAATTATTGGGGGAGGGGTAGGAGTTTGGTAATTGACAGACAGTTAAGTTGGACTTGTACAGTAAGGCAGTTCCACCCCCTTTACGAAGTGGTCTGTCTTGTCTAACGATATTTTAACCGGTAGGGAGAACTTCTGAGTTAGCTATGTTTTTATTTTGCCAGGTTTCTGTTAAAGCAACTATGTCTGGGGAGTAGTGTGCTATTGTGGCCTGGAGTTCAGGTATTTTATTTTTGATACTTCTAATATTAATATTTAGCATTAAAAGATGGTTGGTTTTGCTGCTGCTGTTGATTTGCCCAGGGATGAAGAAAGTGGAGGTGTTATGTTCTGACATTTGTGTTGGAGCAGTTTGTGTTGGACAGAATGAATTTGGGCATGGGTTGGGGTGGCTATCCCCACTTATGGTGAGCCTGGAGTTAAAATGGTTATACAGATGTTGGAGTTTGGTGAGGAGTGTGAGAAAGTATTATGTTTTTTTGGAGTAGGAATGAGAGCATATGTGTTTAGTTCTGAATTGGTCCGTTATGTAGTTCTTGAATAACTGTGGGCAGATATTATTATAATGTGTGGTGTCTGTATACGAGAGTGCATAATGCAGTGTTGTGCTACTAAGTTTAGGGATATTGCTAGAGTGATAACTTGTGGTGTTGTAAAGAATTATGAGAAGACAGACTAGACTTAGTTGTGTGATAGTCATGGTTATAAAGTTTAAGTTGTTTCTAGGTGGGGGGGTCTGAATAGGAATTATAGGGTTGCACTATATGTGGATGGGGAAGTAGTGTGGGTGATGTAAAAAATGCCTAGTGGGAATGAGAGTGATTGGGAGTATTTTGTGTGGAGCAAGTTGGTGTGGTATAATGTGATATGATTGAGGAGCTGTGATTGGTGGATGTGATGTGAGGGTGAGCTGTGGGTGTGGCTGTGATTACTATAAATGTAGAGATAGTGGGGGGTGGGAGGGAATAGGGGGCAGGGCAGGGGAGCGGAGAAAGCCCGAGCACTAGTGAGGGCGAATGGAGCGGGGCAGAGCCAACCAAGACAAAAGAAAAAAGTAAGTATTACTTTACAAATCTGAACACTTTTAAAACAAATTCCTGAGGTCTAATGGCTTACCGGAAAGCAGAATGCAATTGCTGAAGAGCACTTGTGTCCTGGTGGGAGACTAGAAATTTAAAGATGGCTCCATGCTCAGCAGGATTCTAATATAGACTTTGTATTGGGGGGGGGGGGATAGCACAAGGGGTGTAAATCAGGTGGAATGCAAAGAAACCAGAGAGGCAATCAGTGAAAATCAGTGAAGGCCTCAGAGGGGGTAAGTAATAATTCAAACTACCTGTAAAGTGAAGGAGAGAAGAGACAGTAAAATTTATTAAGTTTGGGAGTGTGTCTTCACATTGACGTGCTGATTAGTAACCAGTTTGTGCGCAGATTAGAGTAGGGAGATACATTAGCAATGAAGGGGAATGTATAGAGATGCAAATAAACAAGTGGGCCTCCAAGTGATACAATCTAAGGCAGAAAGCACTGATAGGGCTGCTTGATGGTTAATTTAGTCACAGGGAATTAAATGTATACTGTCTATTGCACAGTTAGGATTACTGTACTAGCGGGGGGGGGGGAGGACACAAGGCTACAACAGTCAGTTTTATTAGCAAGCTGAGAACTACTAAGAAATACTGCTAATGTAATAGCTTCACTCTCATAAAACATACAAGTAGAATACCTGGGTGGACTGACCCTGCTCTTGAGGCTCAAAATGTATATCCTTGTTTAGTTTGCAGTACTGATTCCTTCTTATACTGTTTGGGTGGAGTGGTAGCCGCAGACTGCAGATTTGCTTGAGTGTGCTCTGAAGAGAGAGAGAAAAAAAAGAGAGGATGAAGCTAGTAGAAGGAGACAAAGACAGGTCAAAGGAAGTAATGAGGAGATAGGAGGGTGTAAAAGATACAAATCTGAGGATAGTGTGGATACAGCAGGAGAATAGATGCTACTGCTACAGTTTGAGAGTGCTTCAACAGTTACCACATCACAGTGCCATAACTTAGTTTGGAAACAGGTTAATAAATCATGCGCAATACATTTATCAGCCAATTATCCTGTGCATACCAGAAAAAGGAAAATGAACACAACAGCACAGCTGAAATCAGTAGCAGAGACAACTGTAGCGCAAAATCAGTAAATATTGTTTCTAACTCCAAGACTAGGTCAATTAGATGTACAATACAGTTATAACAGCAGTCTTAGTAGCATAGAGACAACATAGCTGCAGTGGTAGTGTCAGTAAAAACACAATTCCTGAATGACAGAATCAACCAGTTAAATAAACAAATAAGCAGGTCAGTAGTCAGGAATCAGAAAAATTAATACTAGTTGTATAGGTCCAAATACAGCAAAAAGTAAATATTACTTTACAAATCTGAACACTTTAAACAAATTCCTGAGGTCTAATGGCTTACCGGCAAGCAGAATGTAATTGCTAAAAAGCACTTGTGTCCTGGTGAGAGACTAGAAATTTAAAGATGGCTCCATGCTCAGCAGGATTCTAATATAGACTTTGTATTGGGGGAGGGGGATAGCACAGGGGGTGTAAACCAGGTGAATGGTACTACTAAACATATGAAGGTACTATGATTTTATTTTCGTACAAAAGGCAGTCTTGGGTATGACGCATGCTTTAATATGTTCAGTCTTACAGTGTACCGCTCATTACTCAATAATTTGTCTACATGACACAACATTTCTGTGATAAATGTTTATTTGCATGCACTGTGTGAAGTGACTTCCAGTGCCAATGTTGGTCTTGCTTTTGAAGTAAATGAGTGCAGAATTTGTTAAAAAGAATAAGGAAGCTTTAGGTTGAGGCAAAGTAGAAAAAAGTAGTCCTGTTCTACACCCAGAATTATTTTTGATTCTGCAAGTGTTTTGCATAGGGAGTGACTGAAAGCAACATTCACTGACTAGAATGTAAAGCAAGTAGTTTTCCAGTACAGGGTCTATTACGTGAGGTTAGACATGGCCTGCATACCTCTGAAATATCCTTTGATTTTGCCTCATATTTTTGCTCTGTCCTGCAAAATTGTTCATTTTCTGGCAAATTACTCAGGATTAGAGTCAGTCAATACATCAGTTGTGAATACTTCTTATAGTTCAAAAATGCCATGTTGATGCAAAACATGTCCTATTAACTTTTTTTAAAATGAATTAGGGCAGTATTTAAAAACTTTCCCTAATTTTGGGCCATTGTCCCCCATTATTTTGGCTTTATCCAGAATTCTTGAGCAGTGTTGTTCAGGTGAGCTGGCCTAGAGTTAGGGTTTATTAATATCTTACTGTATTGTACTTTAACATAATCATGCTTGATTATTACAGAAAAAAAATATGCCAGGCATGAATTAAATTTAATTTGTACATACCTTGGTTTCTTGCTTCAGTGGTCTCAGGATATGAGGCTTTCTATTACATATGCAACCAACATACCCCACCTTTGAGGGAATGAACTAGGTAGCAGCACCCATTACACAATCAGATGGAATTTTTTTAATTAAGTTCTGTCTAGTCTCTCCCCTCAGCCATAAGCCGGCATATCCAGAAATTAAGGTGGGTTGGTTGCATCTTTATTAACCTATTTATTTAATATTTAATATTTTTTAACTCATGCACTACAATGGAGCTCAGGAAGTTTGCACTGTAATTTCTAATGGGCGGAGCCTCAGCCTTTTGACAATTATCATACTATGTCCTCGCATTTCAAACAAATGTTCATATCTCTGGAACCATAGTGGTTATGAAAAGTACAGATGGCAAACTCTTCAGCACAAACTTTTTTTAGTGGTAGTACTCTGTAGGTCCTAGGACTTAAACCAACATTTATAAGTCATAGTAAACACAGTAACTATTATGTTTGTAATATTTTGTAAAGAACTTACAATATCTCAGCAAACACTCAAGTTACACACATACTACCATCAGCATTTTATTCATCTAGCTGAGAGCTTTCATGTGAAGCTAAGGAGTTCTCTTTGGGTTACTTGGTTGTTGAGATATTTAGAAAAAAATGAAAATTATATCTATATAAATTAATATAATAAAACAGCAGTTAATATCTCTTTACCTGCACTAGACAGAGGAAAAATATTAATGCAGTTGAGTTTGCCATTATGTAAGCTTTAAGATAAAATCCTTTAAAAACTTGAACATAGCACAGTTTTGGAAATAGTGATGCCAATTTGAACAAGCAATATTTGACACCTAGAGATATCAGTAGGAGTTAACTGAAGATGCATTTGGAGGCATTACTCATATGTAATGAGTTAACTGTGTAGATCCCACTGAGCTGAAGGTCCTTTTTTACAGGGATCCAAAGACTCCAGCATTACAAGACAAAGGTGCATAATAAATAAAATCACATTATTAGAAAAACAATGACAGACTACTCAGGTCTGACATAAATAGATAGGCATAAGCAGACATATAGCATCAACAGTTTAAGCTATCTTAAGTGCATTTACTGCATGTATATCAGGTAGCGATAGAAATGTAGTACTGTCCACAACCCTATCTGTATTAAACACATTTTAAAGGTCATATGTTTGACATTTGTTCAACTGGTAAGCAAACTGAGCTCATGGGAAATTTTCAGGAAGGAAATGGGGTTGGATTTAAAGTCCCCACATAGAACAATGAACTCTTTCTTAAATTAGCTCTAACATTTGTTCTGAAAAGGAAGAATACTGATGGGAGACTATGATACCTGTGTACGGCCAATTATTTATGTAAAATTGTAACCATGGTGGAAGTATGACACCTGTGTATGACCAATTATGTATGTAAAACCGTACCCATGGTGGAAGTATGACACCTGTGTATGACCAATTATGTATGTAAAACCGTACCCATGGTGGAAGTATGACACCTGTGTATGACCAATTATGTATGTAAAACCGTACCCATGGTGGAAGTATGACACCTGTGTATGACCAATTATGTATGTAAAACCGTACCCATGGTGGAAGTATGACACCTGTGTATGACCAATTATGTATGTAAAACCGTACCCATGGTGGAAGTATGACACCTGTGTATGTCCAATTATGTATGTAAAACCGTACCCATGGTGGAAGTATGACACCTGTGTATGACCAGTTATGTATGTAAAACCGTACCCATGGTGGAAGTATGACACCTGTGTATGACCAATTATGTATGTAAAACCGTACCCATGGTGGAAGTTAACCCTGTCAGAATACAACTATACCCCATTCCTGTTAGCCATGCCCATTCAGCATACCCCACAACTTGTTTGAGCAAGAATTATGGACAAAGCCAAAACTAAAGAGAGGAACAGGGGTAAGAAGAGACCAAAATCAGGGACAACTTTTACATATTATTTTAATTCACTGTAAAAAGTCAAAAGAATGCATTTTGGCTCAACATGCATTTTCTGAACAAATTGTAGAATGAAACTTAAATGTCTGGTATTAATGTCTGACCATAATCCTCAGTGATTGACCAGAAAATTAAACATCTTAATGAGGCACAAGGCAAAAATCAGAGACAACTGAGAGGCATAGAATTCAGATGCTTCCTGCAATACTTCTGAAATCAGAAACAATCACCTGCTTTGAATCTTTTTTTTTTTTTCAAGGAAAATTCCCACTTGAAGATAGCAGGATCCTGTGACAAGGCTACTGGAAAAACGGCACTTCACCTTTATGGAGCAAAAAAAAGAACCTTTACTGCAACCCAGATGACCACTGTTTCAACTAGTGGCACAGGTGCTGAAAGGGGAAAGATGGGAGTGAGTAGTCAATGCTAACCTACCCTTCCTGGGAGCTGGAAGCTACAACACATGTGCTACAATAGCATTATTGAAGTCTTCAATACTACCTTCCTTAAAATCCTAAAATCCCAAGCCCCACCTCGAACAAAACGAATAAAACACAACTCTGCCCCTTGGCTAACTAAGGACACTAAAACTCTAATGCTACAAAGAGACAAAACATGGAAACTCTACAATAAAAATAAACACCCAGCTGCATTCCTTCAATTTAAGCAGCTCCGCAATCTCACTAAAAAACTTATCACACAAAATAAAAAATTATACTACACCAAACTACAGTCTAACCTCTCAAACAATCCCAAAAAATTCTGGAATTCCATCAATTCCCTCTTACACCCAGGTACTAAATCCAATCCCTGTCCAGACAACAATAAGACTGACACAGAAATTGCAACCCTTTTCAACTCCTTTTTTACCAGCTCCATAGCTGAACTGACCAAATCCTTCTCCAATTCCACCCCCAGCCCGAACCCTAAGCCTTCTTCACCTTCCTCCCCCCACTCCTGCTCCCATAAGCCACCTCCCACTTTTTTTCTACAACCCGTGTCTACCACCTGTATCAAAAACTTCTTTCCAAACTGAAGCCATGCTCCAATGACCCAGACAACATCCCATCACCCTTTCTCAAGCTCGCGGCAGATGGCATCGCCATACCCATCAGCATTCTCATCAATAGATCCATCCAGGAATCTTATGTTCCCAAACTTTGGTGAGCTGCCTACATTCTGCCCCTTCATAAAGGAGGCAAAAATAATGGCATTTCTAATTTTTGCCCAATAGCCATTCTTTCCCCAATTTCAAAAGTCCTTGAAAAATGTATCCACCGGCAACTCATGCCCCACCTCCTCAATAACCATCTCCTCACTCCTACTCAACACGGGTTCCATCCTGGCCACAGTACCATTACTGCTCTCCTCTCTTTCTTAGACACTGTCAATCATGCCCGTGATTCTGGAGATATTGTCTCCACCATCCTTCTTGACCTTTCCAAGGGATTCGACATGGTATCCCACACACTCCTTCTCAATCACCTTTCTAACCTCATTCTTTCCCTCAGTTCCCTTTCTTGGTTCAAAAGTTATCTCTCAGATAGATCCCAAGCTGTGAAATGGCATACAGGTACCTCTAACTTCTTACCTACCCCTCAGGGTTCTATTCTCGGACCTCTGCTCTTTAATGTCTTTATCAATGATTTCCACTCTGCAATTCCTCATTCTCAAATTGTACAATATCAATATGCAGACGACTCCACTTTAATCTGCTCAGCCTCTAGCCTTCCCGAGCTCCAAGCCAAAACCCAATTGGCCTTCACAACCCCAGAGAATTGGATGCTTCAAAACCATCTCTCCCTTAATGCCAATAAATCCCATATTATTCTCTTCTCCCCCACAAAAACTCTGCCTCTTGATAAGCCATCCTTCAAGATCTCCAGCCTCTCCCAGTCCCCAATAGAAGTTGTTAGTTGTGCAAAATTACTCAGAGTTACCATTGATGAACACCTGAAATTTAATACTTATATTCAACTAAACATAAAAAAAAAGCCATCAGAAGCTCGGTATGCTTTACAGCAACGCTAACTTTCTGTCTTTAGCTACAAGACAAACACTCTCCTCTACCTACCTTCTCCCTTCTCTATTGTATGGTGCTCCTCTTCTAACCAACCTCACAGCTTCTATGTCCTCAAAACTTGAAAGTTGCTACTACAAAATCGCCAAATTCGCTACTAACTCTACTCATTCTGCACACCATTGCATCTCCCTCCATAGTCTCCAATGGCTAGAACTCCCTAATCATCTCGATTACTTCCAGCTTACTACTGCACACAAACTAATTTTTAAACCCACCGCTTGCCCTGCACTATCTAATATCTTGTCCTTCTACACTCCTCTCAGGCCCCTAAGATCAGGCCACCAAAATCTTCTTTCAGTATATAAACCTAAACGACCACCTGGCCACCTCCTACTTTCTTATACTATAGCAAAAAAATGGAACTTGCTTCCTCCCTTTCTAAGAGTCACTACAAGCCATGAACAATTCAAATCTCTTCTCCATTCTCACCTCTCCCAAAACTGGAAATGTACTTGTATACTTCCTACCTAGATCCCATTACATCCCAGTTCCAGTTTTCTCCCTCTTGTCCGTCTTCTTCCAACTCTCTCCTCAGCTCCCCACCCTCTACTTCTTTATCTCCTTTATCCCCTGCTTAAACTCTATATCTATTCCTTTTACATCCTCTCCTCCCCACTGCCTACATGCCTATTCTCACAAATGTATCTTTTACCTTTTTCATAAGATGTACTTTTTCTACTCAAAAATAAAATGAATCTTAGTCTAACTGTTCTTTTTTATCTTCCTCCTGGCACGTCTTCTCCTTTAAATTCTTTGCACCTCCTTTTTCCTACACTTCTCCTCTGATTTACTTCTTTTGCATTTCATATCTATGTATAATTTCTCTTTTTTCTCTCTCTTCTATGCTAACAATACAATTGTATAAAAATTTTATTTTTTGCATGTAAAATTGTTAAATGTGCTATGTTTTTGGAAATTATTAAATGTGCTATGTTCTTAGAACACAGAGCCTTATGTGTGTAATGTATTTGTAATATGGAACTTTTCTCCCCGGGCCTCCACTGAAAACAGGCTTTTGGGCCCAGTGGACTTCCCCGGTTATCAAAATGGCAATAAATAAATAAATAAATTATTAAGAGTCTCCAGAGCTCAGCACTGCAATACTATAGTATTCAGAAAGAAGCACACATATACCTCTCAAAGGCAGTGATTGCAGAGTTTGCAATGCTGCTGTGAGATGGTGACAGTTTAGGGAATGTGGCCAGGCACAGTATGAAACTGCAACAGTATCGTCTATCTATTCAGTAGCCCTGGATGTGGGGTGGGGTTGAAACATGGGGCAGCTTAGGTGGGTCCATTAGACATCGTGGAGGAGGATAGCTAGTGACAGCTGAAAGCTACAGGGATGGTAAAAAAAAATACTGAAAGAATGGATTATGATTTAAATATGGGGAAAGTATTTTCTAATGGCTAACTGGGACAGACTGACTGTAAAGAATACCAGATTGTTAGTATAGTTGTTTTAGACAACACCATACATTTTACTTAACCTGGAACAGTCACCATTCTTTCAGAGTGCTGTGAACTACTCTATTAATAACAGAAGGCCTCCTGCTGTCCTATATCCTGGTCTAATTACAGTGTCTGGAATCTGCAGATTGAAGATTACCATGACTAGATTGGACATCATGGTGACTGCAAAGATGCCATCCTCATTTTCCAGTTAGAGCCCTCTGCTCATGTCTCTTTCTTTTTAGCAAAGTGACCTGATTTGTGCCATTTTTATATGACCTTTGTCACCCTTATTAACTGTAACAACCCCCTCAATTCACAGGTAAAAGCTAGTT